>NW_027397064.1:16661058-16777112 GCF_003265705.2 Callorhinus ursinus
GGGGCGCCCGCGGCGGCGGCGAGCCGGGCCGGCCGGGCGGACGCAGGCGCCGGAGCCCGCAGCCCGGGGCTCCACCTCCTCGCGCTCGGCTCCGCAGCTCCGCCGCCGCCGCCGCCGCCGCCGCCGCCGCCGGGCCGCACAATGGGAGCGGGCGGGCCGTGACTCACCCCGCCCCGGCCGGCCCGGCCCCCACGCGCGGGCCCCCGCAGGACTACCCCTGCCCACCAGCCCCTTCTCCCGGCGCCCCCACGCAAGGCGGGGGGCGGGTGCACGGCCCTACATTCCCACAATCCCCAGGTCGCTCCCCCACTTTGCTTTTAGCCTCCCCTCCCTCCCCTCGGGAGCCCTGGAGGCGACCCCTGCACCACCCAAGTCCCTCCAACCTGGGGAACGGAGCTCACAGACACCGGGAAGCACCCACCACCTGCCCCCTTGGTCCCAATATGGGCTCAGATGCCTGGCTTCTGCCACCGGGCACCACCCAACATTTGACCTTGGCGCATTACCTCCCCTCCCGGTTTCCCCCTCTGTGGCCCAAGGGGCCTGGAGTAGGAGTGTTCCAGGGTTCCATCCAGCTCTAAGATTCTGTAGCTCAGATGTGGAAACATCTCTCCCCTCCTCCACTCCCTGGGGTCACGTCTCCTTTTCCAAGGGCAAATGTCTTTGGAAGGAACTGCTGGAACCCAATTTGATCCTCTGGTGTCTGGCTGAAACTGGGCACTAGCACAAGGCTACATCCATTACAGCCCCCCAATAATATGTGTTGAAGCCATAGTGAAGCCAGGTCCCTGAATCCTTGGGCAGAGGGAAGAGGATGTGGGGGCAGAACCCGGGAGGGAGCTAATGGGCAGGTGGAGGTGAGCCAGCCAGCAGAGAGGGGTGTGGGGGACAGACAGGGTGCTGGACATGATGGTGCTCTGCGTGGGAAGGAGGTTTAACCCTGTGACCTTGGACATGTAATATACCCTCTCCCACCCCTGCCTGCCCTCATCTGGCTCTCAGCTCAACCCCAAAGAAGATTTTCTACATTCAAAGCCACACAAGGGGAGAGGGAAGGGCAGCTGGGGTCTGTGAACACTGACTGGCTTTGCAGTGCGCGAGACCGTCTCCATACTGGTATCAGCCTTCCCGCAACAGAGACACAGAGAGGCTTATTACCTGGCCACGGTCACAGCTGGGAAGCAGGCTGCCCATCCAGCATCAGGGGTGTGTACAAGGTGACTGTCAGAGCCACAGCCATTTAACTGCCCCCCCACACCCCCACTCCCCCACCCCCAGCCACTTACACCGAAAGAAATGTGCTTGGCCTCCCCATCCCACAGGGCGTTGGGAGAACAAAACAAGACAAGACGCCAGGAGAGTCGGCTGTGTGTAAGTGGAACCTGTGAACTGTGCTCCAGAACTCAGGGTTTGAGACCCATCTGTGATGGATCGAATTGTGTCCCCACCAAATGTATATGTCGAAGTTCTGTTCCCGTGACCTTATATGGAGATGTCATAGTTACGTTCAAGTGAGGTCATACTGGGATAGGATGGGCTCCTTTTCCAATATGACTGGTGGGGTCATAAAAAGGAGAAATGTGGACACAGATGCACACTCAGGGAAGATGATCCCACACCCATGGGAAGATGGAGTCAGCACGCCACAAGCCAAGGAACTGCCAGAAGCTGGGAGAGAGGCCTGGAACACATCCTTCTCTGGCATTTTTGGAGGGAACACGGCCCTGCTGACACCTTGATCTCAGACTTCCAGCCTCCAGAACTGTGAGATAACGAATCTTTGTTGTTTAAGCCCCTTAGTTTCTGGTACTTTGTTACAACAGCCCTAGCCTTTAAGCTCCAAGCCAGGGGGCTTGGTCCCAAGTCTCTACCTTAAGGATTGTTTACACAGGGCCCTCACCTCCTGAGAGATACTCAAGAGCCTTGGAGCCTTTCCCAGTCAGGAACGTTGCAGAGGACTCTCCCCGGTCTACCTCTGACATCTTGGTCCTGCTCATGGCCCCAGTCCCAGGCACAAACTTGGACAGCAGCTACTTGAATACTAAGACAGCCTGAGGAGGGTCCTGCCAACCTGGGACCCCCAGTGTCCTGGGCCCTGAACGTTGCCCTAAAAGCGCCACATGACTCACGCCTCTGAGGCCCCTGCCTTCCCCCAGGGAGCCTGCTGAGCACAGGCCCTCACCTTCTCGGACGCCTCAGGCTCCCATCCTCTTCCCAGCTGGGGACTCCCCCACCCAACCTGGAGTCAGCAGCTTTGGTCTCCAGCCTCAGAAGTCCCTGCCCTTATCCCGCAGTCGTTGGGATGATGGGGTGATAGCCCTCAAAGAATCCTTAGATGCTCATGTTCATCTCTCCTTCCAGGGTGGAGCTGGAGGAGATGCTGACGGCCACCAGTTGATTCATGCCAACTCATGCCATTGTTAGACATCAGTGAATGCTTCCATCATGCCCACTCAGATGTCCCTGCCTCCTGGAGGCCTTTCCAGCTGTGTTCTCTGGCACCTGTAATCGTCAGTCCCCAGCACAGTGTTCCTGACGGAGTCTTTATTCCTGTGACAAAAGGGTTTCTTCCATACACAAAGGATGGCCACTGTGTGTGAGAGACAAAGGGGACGGGAAAGGCGACAACAAAGGTAGCCGCTCAGAGGACCCCGCTCGCACCCTCCTCCTCGGCCCAGGCTCACTTGAATGTCCCCACCCTGCATGCGGAGGCCTGGAACGCTCGTCTGACACATGCAGCACTGCCGAGGTCCGTTCTGGATGTCCAAGAGCCCAGGCGCCATCCCACCACACCACCCGGATGTGGAGACACAAGCACAGCGTCCTCTGGGGTCCTCACGGGCCAGGAGCCCTCTGCTGTGGGTTCCTCTCCTAGCCCTTCCCTGCAATCGCCGTCTTGGGATCAAGCATGTTGGGAATGAGACCGACGTAGAGGATATTCGTCCTCTGTGGCCACCCAAACCTCTGCAAACCCCCTATCCTTTGGTCATGTCCCAGATCTCTCCAAGGACTCCCTCGCAGTTAGGGCACAGATGCCACTTGGGTTCCACCCAGCAGACTCGCCTGCACAAGACCTGAAATCGGGAGTGAGCGCTGTGCTCCTGTGCGAGCCCAGGAGCGGGGGTTGTGCGGGTCCTCTGAGGGCAGCTGTGGTGTTTCCACTAGAGAAGCTCCACAGACATGGCTGGTCATTACTCCTAGCTCTCTCTTCCTCCTCAAAACACCGCCCACTGGGCGCCTGGGTGGCTCAGTTGGTTAAGCAACTGCCTTCGGCTCAGGTCATGATCCTGGAGTCCCGGGATCGAGTCCCGCATCGGGCTCCCTGCTCAGCGAGGAGCCTGCTTCTCCCTCTGACCCTCTCCCCTCTCATGTGCTCGCTCTCTTATTCTCGCTCTCTCAAATAAATAAATCTTTAAAAAAAAAAAAAAAAAAACACCGCCCACTATTCATTAGTTCCTTGAATAAATTCCTTTCCAGCTTAGAGTGGCTGTTGTCTGCAGCTCAGCCTTCTGACGGAATCGGAAATGGCTCTGAGTCCAGGGCACAGGCTGAGCCGGCACCAGGCATGAGTGGTACCGATACCAGGGAGCTGGTAACAAGCACATGAGAGAATGGCCATCTTTTTTTTTTAAGATTTTATTTATTTATTTGAGAGAGAGAGCACGCAAGAGAGCACACACGGTGGGGAAGGGACAGGGAGAGAGAGAAGCCGACTCCCGCTGAGCAGGGAGACAGATGCAGGACTCGATCCCAGGACTCTGGCATCATGACCTGAGCCGAAGGCAGACACTTAACCCACTGAGCCACCCAGGCGCCGGGAGAATGGCCATCTTATTAGCAGGCCTGGGCAGTCCCTGCCTCTCTTATTACTATGTCACTCCTCACCAACTCCATTCCTTAATCTTTTCTTTTTTTTAAGTTTATTTATTTGAGGCGCCTGGCTGGCTCTTTCAGAAGAGCATGCAACTCGATCTCTGGGGATCCTGAGTTCGAGCCCCACCCATGTTGGGTGCAGAGATTACTTAAATAAATAAACTTAAAAAAAAAAACAGCCCCTCCATTCCTTAATCTTAATGCCAACACAATGGTAACTTCATTACCTTAAATGTAGGTAGTGCTATCCAGGTTACAAACCACTTTGATATTCATAATCTCATTAGTTTACAACAACCCTCTCGGGTAGAGTGTCTTAATCCCATTTGACATGCGCAAGAGAAAAAAAAGGCTCAGAAAGTTGAAGTGATTTGCCCACGGTCCTAGGCTCTGTAGGCAGCATGGCCAAGAATTGTACCCAGGGGTGGGGTGCCTGGCTGGCTCAGTCAGTGGAGCATACATCTCTTGATCTTGGGGTTACAAGTGTGAGCCCCATGTTGGATGTAGAAATTACTTAAAATTAAAAAAAAAATTTTTACTTAAACCCAGGGGTTTCTGGTTTCATGTGTAATATTTATCCCCAAATATTACAGTGCCCCCCAGTCCCCAACACCATGTCCTAGTACCTTTTCCTGCAACTGTTGAACTTTCCTTGCCATGAGCACAAACTGAAATATACTGCTAACTTTCCAGGTTAATTTTTTAAGGAGATTGCATCTTTGCTACTAGAGGCTTTACAGGGGAGTGGTTAAGCATGAGACGTCTGGAGCCAAGTCACCTGAGTTCATAGCCCAGATCCACATGACCTTGAGCAAATTATTTACCCTCTCTGGGTCTCAGATTCCCCATCTGTAAAATGAAATAATGGGGTTGTTTAAAGAATGAAATGAGTTCATCCATGTAAAGTGCTTAAAACAGTGCCTGGCACATAGTAAGGGCTTGATAAATGTTCGCTAGCTTCACTACTATTAGAATCTAAGAGACACAGAGACCTGGGTGGCTCAGCGGGTTAAGTGTCTGCCTTCAGCTCAGGTCATGATCCCAGGGTCCTGGGATCAAGTCCCGCAATGGGCTCTCGGCTCAACGGGGGAACCTGCTTCTCCCGCTCCCTCTGCCTGCCCCTCCCCATGCTCTCTCTGTCAAATAAATAATAAAATCTTAAAAAAAAAAAAAAAAGAATTTAAGAGACACAGTACTGAAAAGACCTCAGGTAACTTAGAATAGGAAAAATGATAAAGTGTACACACATGAAGTAAGTGGACATTGCCTTACACTTACAAGGACAATTTAGTCTTCCAGCCAAACTGAAGATACGAGTCATGCGAATTCCAAGAACAGAGAGAGACCCGGAACAGCTTTTACCTCCACCAGGATAGATTCTGACCCTCCTTGGCCAGTGGACCAGTCTTTGCATTTGTAATCCTTACTCAGCAGACTGAAGAGTTTCTGGAAGGTGGGAGGGTGTGGGCTTAGACCACAGTTGCCATTCAGACTGGCCGAGAATCCCCTCCGGCTGACAGTATCCCCTCCCTGCTCCCCAGAGCTGAGCACCCGGTGCCATTTGCCGTTGACTGCCTTCATTGTGAGTAAGACCTTATTTTTACAAAAGAGATGACAGGGCTTGAGAAAGAGCCCCAAACTCTGGAGTTAAGAGAGGTTAAAATAAAAATAAAATAAAATACCAGTTCAGTGCTTGGCACAGAACAGATGCTCAACAAATGTCATTCTTATTTACTCTTGCTGTTGGCCTGCAGTGGTTTATCCCATTCGAACCAGTGTCCCTCAGTAAACCTGGACTCAGATTTGAAACAGATCCAATCTCCGGAGGGCACTGCCTATCCCAGAAGGTTTTCTCACCCCTGCAGAGCCCACCTTTCAGCTCGGATGCACAGATTCTTTGTGGCTGGACTGACATTTTGACATATAAAACTATGTCCTTCCTCTCTGCTCCCCCAACCACCTGAGCAGGTAGCCCGCTTTTTTTTTTTTTTTTTTTGAGAATGGATAGGACAGAAGCCCGCATGTGTGTCTTTTATTCACCCAGAGCCAAAGTCTCAAGAAAGCTGGGGCGATTATAGAGGAGGAAAATGAAAGGGTTAGCAAGACATGCAGTATCTTGGCCAGAAGTGGGGGAGAGGCCCGAAGCTGTCCCAGACCCCTTGTCGTGCCCCATCAGCAAAGCAGGAGGTGCTCCCAAGATGTGGGGGGTGGGGGGAGTGAGGTCAGTGAGTCCTGCCAACCTCAGGGGCTGGGGGCTCAAAATAAAAGATTTCGAAAATGTTGTAAAGCAGTATTTCATGCACACCCAAGTGTGCAAACCGAAACCCACACACTCATTCCGTACTCTACACCAGCTCTGGAGTGTTCATCAGTGGGAAAAAACCTGACATGGTCCCTGCCCTTGGGCACCTTACAGTCAACAAACAAGCAACACGTAAACTTGTAATTACAAAATATGGCAAGTGCCAGTTACAGGGAATATTCAGGTGGCATAGTTAAGGATGTGCTCTGTAAAGAGGGGACAATGGAGCAAAGACCTGAAGGATACAAAAGAATCAGCCCTGCAATGAAGAGTGTGCTGGGGAAGCTGGGCAAGGGAGAGCCTTCCAGGCAGAAGGAAGAGCTTGGGACCCATCGGGTGGCAGGAAAGAACAGGCATGGGGATTTGGGCGCTGAGGATCTGGATGGTGTTCTTGTGGTAGGAAGTGTTATCCCTAGAACCTGGGGGCACAAGGGGACAGACTGAGGGTCTGCCCGAGGATGGGGGCACCTGGCTTGTTCAATTGGTAGAGTGTGCAACTTGATCTTAGGGTTGTGGGTTCGAGCCTCACATTGGGTATAGGGATTACTTAAAAAAAATAAAATCTTTAGGCGTGCCTGGGTGGCTCAGTTGGTTAAACGTCTGCCTTTGGCTCAGGTCATGATCCCAGGGTCCTGAGATCAAGCCCTGCATCGGGCTCCCTGGTCAGGCTCCCCGGTCAGGCTCCCTGGTCGGGCTCCCAGGTCGGCAGGGAGCCTGCTTCTCCCTTTCCCTCTGCCCCTCCCCACCACTCATGCTCTTTCTCAAAGAAAGAAATCTTTAAAAAAAATTTTTTTTAATCTTTTTTAAAAATGAGATAAAATAAAATGACTGAAGGTGAACCAGGGTAGACAGTCTAGAAGTTCTAAGAGGCAATAAATACCATTTAAGAAAGAGAGAAGTCCTGAATGTGAGATCCTGCACCCCCTTGGTGAGACTCAACCTGAGCCTCAGCTTCCTCACCTGTCAAAGAGAGATCATGCTTCTCCCTCAGGGTTGTACTGAGCACAGTAGTGTCCACGGGATGATCAGTCCAAAGAGCAGCACAAAGTAGGTGCTCCAAAGTGGCAGCTGTGGCAATACTCTCCTACTGTGGTCTTACCCATTCTGTGTGAGCCAGCTCCGAGGCGCCACTGTCCACTCCCTCACTGGACGGTAAGCTCCTTGAAAGCAGGAGCAGATCTGATTCACCCTTATATTCCACCCTCCCACCTTCTCACAACAGAGCCTGGCCCATTTTAAGAGCTCAATAAATGTCATGGAATTGAAGACAAGTGCATGAGTAATTATAGTAACTAATAAACTGAGGACTGTTTTCGCAGAGGACAGAGAAGTCACTGAGTCCAAGATGATCAAATGACAAAGGATGGGCCAAGGAAAAGCACGCCGCGGCTTGCTCAGCTCGCGGGGAGCGTCTGGGGTTCTCTCTGAGGCACACCGGGGAAATACCCACTCACAGAGGGACAAGCAGTAAGATGGAGGCTTTCTTCTGCTGCTTACAAAGGGCATTTCGAGGCAACCAAGTAGGCTGTAATAACTCACGGGCAGTTTTTGTAAACCAGCATGGATTCGATGCTTGGTGGCTCATACAGACCACCCTGTGCATTGCTGTGCGGCACAGTTTGGTTATCAATTAGTCCCATCCTCGCTGGAGATGAAGGTGCCACAGATCAGCAAGGGCAACTTGCCTGTGGTTAAATAGCAGGCCACAAAACTAAGGCATAAACGTGAACCTTTTGTGCTCAAAACCACTGTGCCTTTTCCTGTATGACCACCACACCACGCTGACTGGTGAGCACACAGATGCATGGTCCTGAGGGCACTGAGAGAGACAGGCAAAGCATAGCACAGCCCTGGGGCAGGATTTCCAACCACGGCTAACGGGTCTGGGGAGGCTCTGCTGAGAAGCCCCCATGGCATGCCGGCAAAGGAGGAAAGATGTTACCCCTCATTCCACGTGGAAGGACTCATCAGCTCTCTCTCCCACTGAGAAAGAAAGTGCCTTCAAGCTGACCTACACCCCACCTTCCAAAGTCTCAGGAGTCAACGTTTATACCACTCAGTTTAGGGGGCGCCTGGCTGGGTGGAGGGTGGGACTCTTGATCTCAGAGTCAGGAGTTCAAGCCCCATATTGGGGGTAGAGTTTACTTAAGAAAAATAAAATAAAATTTAAGAATAAATAATAATAAAAAATAAAAAATAAAAATAAGAAAGTAAATATATCATTCAGTTTTGCCCACTGACCTCCCCCCCAGGGCCTCATCTAAATTTTTAAATATTACTTTTGAATCAAAATACATTCAGGGAGTTTAGAAATATTTTTCAAATAAAAAGTAACAGAGCCTCAATACTATCCCTGACCCCTTCTGCCCTGTTCTCGTCTTCATCCCCCACCACCAATTTGTTTGTCCCTCTGGAATTCATTTATACAAATAGAAGCTAACATGAATATATCCCATCCTACCTTATTTCTACAGAAAATGCAGCAAAGTGCCGTTATGGACAGTTTTAGGGAGTGAATCCTTCCCCTCCACTGCCAGCAAGCCCAAGGCTGGACAGCTGATCCATAAGCACTTGCTTTGGGGCGGGGGGAGGGAAGGCCAGACTGAACGGACAAGTCGATATCTGGGGCAGAGAGTCTGAGAGGCAACTGCTTGTGGACGGGCACCTGTGCACAGGCATCAAAAGCAAAGCAGTCCCACTCGCTCAGTGTGGCAGGTGTCAGGAGCAGGTGCATCCTGGCGCCTGGTGACACGCACAGCTAAAGGCCAGATACTTCCAGGGGTGGCGATGGCCTCACCCTTGACGGCTTCCTCAGTGGCTGATACTAGCACCTGTCTCGTGGGTCACCAAAGAGCACCCCCAGGATGAAGGGTACAGAGAACTTTGCTGCATTGTTAAAACAAAGCCATGTGCAGAGAACTTAAGCACAAAGAAATGGAGGAAAGCTCCTCTTCCACTGTTCCGGCCTCACGCCGCTTGGCAAATCATCCTAGAATGACTGCGGGGGATTCTGCCCCATATGGACCATGACCGGACGGGACTTCTGGGGAAGCGCTTATAAATGGGCCTGGCCCCTCTGAAAGGGAACTCCAGGCCAGGGGCTGTGGAAGGGCTCTCTCAGGGCCAGTCCTGGCTTATCTGCAGACAGTACAAAAGTGCTGATGGGGAAGGGGGTGTGTGCACCGCCAAGAAAGTGGACTAATATTTTTGGGAAGTTTTAATTTGCTTCAATTAAAAATTCAGGCCAGCTCTGAGCAAAGAGAAGTAGGTGAACTTATTTTCTGAACCTCTGCACCGATCTTTCTGGGCCCCGCCACCCTTGTGCAGGCCTGTCACCAAGGACCCCCCACCCTAGCCAGCATTTCCTAACTGGCTGGTTCCAAGGTGCACACCGCTTCCTCCCCATTCTCCAGCTGGACCAGACCAGGGTCCTGCTTGCGGGGGCGAGGGGGGGGGGGGACCATCTGGCTCCACACACGGGAGAAGCCTCAGGAGAAGCTCGTCTCTGGGGCCCCAGCACCAGCCTTCCCAGGCTGGGTCATTTCCATACACAGGGCTCTTAAGCTAAGTGGCTCTAGATCTTGTGATCAAAGGACTATAAGAAACACTTGGGAAAATGAGATGCTTTTAAACAACGCATGGACCGTAGGAAGGGCTCACTGAGCCATAGCTGTTGGATTATGACCTTCTTCGTTATTTAGAAGTGTGCCCCCATCAGTCCTCCAGGGAGCTCTCAATGGTGGCACCGCCGTCCCCTCTCAGCGGTCCTGGCCCAGAGAAGGTAGCTGCTTTCTTAGGAGTAGTTTATGAGCCACCGGAGAAACCCTCCTGCCCTGACATATGCTCTAATGGGCTCGGCAGTAGTACCCGTGTCCTACTAATCTCTGTCAAGTGAAGGAATAAATAAACCCATCCATTCAGTATACTTATGAATATGTAATGAACATGTTTCAGGACAGGAACAATGCTGACCCACACGAGGGTCAGAAAAGGCAGCACTGGGGCGCCTGGGTGGCTCAGTCAGTTAAGCGTCTGACTTCTGCTCAGGTCATGATCTCAGGGTCCTGGGACTGAACCCTACATCAGGCTCCCCACTCAGCATGGAGTCTGCTTATCCCTCTCCCCCTCCCCCAAGTCGTGCACTCACTCTATTCCTCTCAAATAAATCAAGAAAGGAAGGAAGAAAGAAAAAGAGAAAAGAAAAGGAAGAAAGGAAAGAAAAGAGGGGAGGGGAGGGGGGAGGGGAGGGGAGGGGGAGGGGAGGAAGAAAGAGAAAGAAAAAAGAAAGAAAAAGGAAAGAAAGAAGGAAGGAAGAAAAAAGAAAGAAAAAAGAAAAGAAAGAAAAAGGAAAGAAAGAAAGAAAAAGAAAAAGAGGGCACCTGGGTGGCTCAGTCGTTGAGCGCCTGCCTTCAGCTCGGGTCATGATCCCAGGGTCTTGGGATCGAGCCCCACATCGGGCTCCCTGCCTGGCGGGAGGCCTGTTTCTCCCTCTCCCGCTCCCCCTGCTTGTGTTCCTGCTCTCGCTATCTCTGTCTCTTTCAAATAAATAAATAAAATCTTTAAAAAAAAAAAAAAGAAAGAAAGAAAGAAAGAAAAAGAAAGAAAGAGAAAGAAAGAAAGAAAGAAAAAGAGAGAAAGAAAAGAAAGAAAGAAAGAAAGAGAAAGAAAGAAAGGAAGAAAGAAAGAGAAAGAAAGGAAAGAAAGAAAGAAAGAAAAGGAAAGGCAGAACTAGGGAAAGGAGCGGGCTCTAACCAATATCAAAGGCTTCTCCCTCCTACAGCCCCACAGTTCCTTCCCCTCCTCAGGATCCAGGGGTGTCTCTATTGCACTTTTGCTCTTGTAGGGCAGGAGGCTGAGTGACTGTCCTCCAGTGCATTGATTATCTCCCAAACGATTCCATCCTCTGGGGCCCCAGTTTGCAGAGGGCTGGCTGGGTCAAGGGTGGAATTGGGCCCCAGGAGCCCAGTTCAGTCTTCTCTAGCCACAAAACACCCCAACCCCAAGCCCCACCTTGGACTTTTCCAAAACAGCTTTACAGTGAGGCCTGACCAAGTTTCCAGAGTACATCCCTCCCCCAAGAACCCTAAGTCAAAGGCCTTTTAGTGGGGGGAAAGGAGTAACCCCAGACCACCGTAAAGAAACCACACTCCCCTTGCTCTCTAGGTCCACACCTCCCAAACCCCGTGTTGACCTTTCCAATGGTAACTGACAGAAATTCCGGAAACATGGCAGTCCTCCAAATTCAGGTATGCAAAAATGATTTTTTGATAACTCAAATTTATCCTCGTAACAAACCCCATTTCCAACCAACAGAGAAGTTAATCTGGTAACGTTCAAATCAACTCAGCCTCATCAATGATTTCAATTCAATCGATTCAAGTCTAACTTGATCACATCCCCATTTGGGGGCTGGGCTTATTATACCATCTTCCTGCTGTGTTCCTCCAACGACCAATCGGCAAGCTCTCTAGCATGCTCTCAGCTGACTTCCTTGCATGCCAGGCACCCGCAGAATTCTCTGGGCCCTCTCCCTTCTCCATTCAAGAGAAATCTGGGCAACTAACCTGCCAAGTGCTTCCAAAAGGCCGTCTCCATGTGCTCTGGTGGTGTAGGGAGCATCTGACAGGTCACTGTCCTCCCTAATTCCAACATGGAGCTCAGCCCAGGGCCCCTCCACCGAGAGCCCCCAGTGTTAAGGGGAATTGTTCCTACACTGCCCCTAATGCCCTTCTCTAAAAACTCTCCCCCTCCCTATTGCAGAGCTCTTGATATCTCTTTATGGTCCTTTCAAATCTCTTCCTACCCTTAGTCCTTCAACTTAACACCTAAAGACTGGCATCTTTGTTCTCTACAGTTCAGAGGGAAGGAGTGAAAATCACCCACGAATTAATCCATCACCTAACATCTCACTACTTCAGATACATATGGTCCAGCCGGTTGCCCATCCTGGACAAGTGGAGGATTATGCAGGGCTGGGTGGGCCGGGTTCCCTCCATGAGGGGGGCAGGGCTCAGAGGCCCATCAGAGACAGGGAAGGGGAGGCAGTGAGGCTCCCTGGTTTGCAGACTGCCCTGGCTGTGAAGTCACATGAGCCTGGATGCATCACGGCTCCTCCCTTTACTGATGTGACCTTGAACAAGTCATTT
This sequence comes from Callorhinus ursinus, assembly GCF_003265705.2. Classification (NCBI taxonomy): domain Eukaryota; kingdom Metazoa; phylum Chordata; class Mammalia; order Carnivora; family Otariidae; genus Callorhinus; species Callorhinus ursinus. Next base: position 16,673,380 of record NW_027397064.1, read on the forward strand.
AACTTCTCTGAGCCTATTTCCTATAACAAGATGCCACCCCCTTCCCAGGAACCCCGTGAGCAGCAGAGACCAGCACTAGGCACTTGGCCCAGCACCTGGCGTGTAAATGCTCCGTAGAGAGTCACCCCAAAACCACACAGCAGACTCAGCCAGAGCCCAGCTTCTGGACTCAAAGGCAGCCTGACTTGAGCCTCCAAGGCTCCTTGCCCAAGCCTTCCTCCCAGGGCCTCTCTACACAAACCTGTAGGTGCCACTCCTCCTGCTATGTTCCTTTTCAGGTGCAAAAATCAAATCCCAAGTCAGGCTTGCTCAAGTCAGGTGGGGATTTATGCAGTTAAGACCCTTTCCACGGCTCGTTTGATTCAAATTAGTTTAAACCAAAAAATAGAGAGGGGGAAAAAAAAAAACAGGAAGGAGTCTCCTTTAGTTAACATAACCTGAAGTCCCAGGGGCACCTGCCTGCAGGCACAGCTGGACCCACGAACTCCAAAGACACCACCAGGACCCAGCCCTGCATGCCCCCGCCCCCGCTCTGCCTCTCTCTGCATGGCTCCGCTCTCAGGAAAGCTCCCCCGCCATGGCCGGCAGCTCCAGGCTTACCCTCTCTGCACCCCTCACGGGGAAAGCATACCTCTTTCTTGGGTGCTCCAGCAACCAAACTGAGTCATGTGAGCACCCCGGAATGGGTCACTGAGGCTGCAGGGACCGAGGTGAAGGCGTGGGGTCCACCCGACCAGGCCGCCGAGCTACATGAGATGGGGCTGACAGGAGGCGACCACTCCCTCCACAGCCCAAGTCCACACCCCTTCTCCCCAGACACCCGCACACTGAGCACCAGCGGCCGGATGTCCTCACTAGTGCCCAGAACCGAACCAGTCCAGCCATTTATTCGGCAGCGATTTCCTCATCGGGCCCCCATAACAGGCACGGCTCGCTGAGGCCTGGCACCCATGGGCCCGGGGTCCCACTTGCTCCCATCGGCTGGGGCAGAGGGGGTCTGGAAATGGGGGCTCACAGGACCGACAAGGCTGGGCTGTCCACTGAGGAAGAGCTATGGGCCGGGCGGTTTCTGTTAGAAGAGGTGAAGGAATAGCAGGCGGCCTGAGTGACACACGGAAACTCTCCCCATGGCATCCAAAAGGGAAACACTTTTATTGATACCTGAGACAAAGTGCAGGAGAAACATTCCTACCGACCATGGAGCCTGTCCCCTTGGGCCAGACCAGGCCAGGCGACATCTCTCAGCCTGCCCTTGAGCCGTGGGTCGTCTGGGGCCTCCCAGAGAAGGCCGCAGCCAGAGTCCAGAGAGAGAGCTTCCACAGCCATGGCTCCCGAGGCCAGAGCGGGCTTAGCAGGGAGGCCTCACCGATCAAGCTCTAGGGTCTCTTGGGTCACAGTCCGGAGTCCGATGGAAAACAACTCCTCCCAGGGCTCCCGGATCCAGGCCAGCAGGGCTGTCAGCTGCTCTGGACACACAACACGAAGGGCCCAGAAGCTCTCCAGCCGGGACACCTGGCAGAGCAAGTGGCAGTGAGGGGAGACTCGCGGAGGACCCGCCACCCCTCCTTGCCCCAAGGCCTGCTTCCTTCCCCAAGCCTGTGTCCCTCCACAGAAGACCGAGACTTTGAGCTTCTGAAGCACAACACCTACTGAAGGCACCCCCCCGCCCCACAGAAGGCTTCCACATTTACTATCTTGTTTCTTTAATCCACCCTGTTTTCTAGAACGTAAGTTCTGGAATCAACTCCAAGGAACTGGTTGGAGTTCAATTCCTGGATTGACCACTTGTGACCCAGGCAAACTGGCTAATGCCCCCAAGCCTCGGTTTCTCCACCTGTAATAGGCCTAAGGAGGCTGGGAAGAGCAGCGGGCTGGAACGTGGGCGCCCATTCAAATGCAAACGCCAAGCAGCCGCCGGTGGGTCACTGAAGGCCTCCCAGCTAACACAAGCTGGGCCCCAGGTCCGTGGGCTTCCACTGCTCCAACTGCCACCCTCTCTCCCTGCTGCTCCTCCAAACCCAGCAAGCCCCGCAGTTCCTCACGCCCCACTTCTGTGTTCCTTCCACCACAACTGCCCATCACAATTCCACACTGCCCCCCCACCTCTCTCTCTCACACATACCTCATCGTAGAAGACCAGCCGCAGGTCCCCTGGGGCCGTGCGATACAGCAGCACCGAGCTCAAGCTGCTGAGAGGCCACTGCTCCCTGACGTGCACAGAAGGGCCCAGGCCCGAGGGCAGGGGCATCTCAGAGGCTTCACCAGGTGCCGCAGGAAGAGCAGGCTCTGCCTGGGAGCCTGCAGGGTCTTCCTCTAACAGGTACAGGGTGGACAGAGTCACCAACAGAGACACAGGGCAGGTTGCAAGGCCTGGAGGGAAAGAGACAGGGCAAGGCCCAGAGTGGAAAGCCAGAGAGGAGCCCAGATCCCCGGGGCAGGCTCTCGGTGTCACTCGAGAGGGGTGAAACACACCTGCCAAGGTGGTCACAGAGCAGCCTGTGCCTCTGGAGGCCAGGACTCTCCCTTTTCCAAACTCCAGGCATCTCTAGCCTCCAAAACCTCTGAGGCCCAAGACAAAGGGAACCTGCCCCCAACCCAGCCCATGAGAAAGATCCGCTTGCCTCCTCTGACCGGATTAGGTGGAACAGACCCCAGCCCATCTGCTCCCCCTCACAGAAAGCCTGTACCCCAAAGCAAAGGTCTCTGAGGACCCAGGAAACCTGCTGGCCCCACTAAGAGAGGCCAGAAGACCGAGGCTGTCCCTGGGGTGTGCCTGAGAGAAGTCCAGATTCCAGAAACTGAAAATGCTACGAAGGCACAGAGAGGCAATGGGGGTACCTAGCCAGGGGCCTGGGGCAAGACAGAGGACAGAAGCCTCACCTTCTACCAGGAACACCCGAAGGTAGAAGAACAGAGGCGGCTCCGAGGAAGAGTCTCTCTCCAGCAAAGGCCTGGGGGGAACGCGTGGTCAGCCAGGGGGTAGGAAATACTGAGAGAGGCAGGGAGGAGGAACCAGGGCAAGAGGTGTGGGCATGAGGACAGGCCGGCCCAGGTGCTCAGGGCCCAACCGTGGCTGGGGCTTGCAGAGATGGCCCAGGCTCCGGGAGCGGCTGTCTGGCCACCAACCGCAGCCTCGACCTCCTATTCACTCACCAGAGGCGGTGCTTCGGGGTCACCTCCTCCTCTGTGGCACTGACACTGCTCCTCCAGCTGGGGGGCAGAGCCTGTAAGACATCTGGACAGAGCCAGCCGGGGACAGGGAACCTCAGAGACTTCATCTCTTCTATCCCAACCTCTCCACCTCTCAAGACCTTCCTGACTTCTAGATTTCAGAAACCTCTAAAGGGGATGAGTCCCATTACCTGTCTGTCTCCACTGTGGCTGCTAGACGCGGGCAGCTGTGACCCCTCGGTCCCCACCCGCCCTCCCCGTACCTCCCTTCCCTCTCTCTTCCCTCTCTCACCGGTGAGCTCATCTAGAAAGGCCCGGCAATGCTTGGCATCTCGGGGCAGCAGGACACAGCTGCCTGCCCCAGACGCCCACTCCAGCCGCAGGCTCTGTCCTGCCAGCCCCAGCTCGATGCCGCTCAGGTCGTGCAGGGGAACGGCCAGGGTTGGCTGCAGCCAGCTAGCTGGAGGCCCACTGTGGAGAGGGACGGCCAGAGTGGTGGCAAAGCGTGAGCGGCGTGAGACCCACAGGGAGCCCTGCCCTGTCCCTGACGGCCCCACTGGCTCACCATATCTCCCCTGTCACCTTCAACACATAAAGCCTACGGTCAGACACCACCACGAGACACACAGACTCCCCAGGGTGGCCTGCCAACACCAGTGGCACCTAAGGGGAAGAGGAAAGAAAGAGGGGACAAGGGAGGCGGCTGCTGGGCTGAGAGCAGAGTTACCACGGCCCAACCCTCCCCACTGCTCATGCATCCGGCCTTGCCCGCCACGCCCCTGCACCCTGACCCACAGGCGGGCTTGGCGGGTTTCCCTGCCTGGGATCGTGCCCCCTCCGACCCACCCTCCACACTCCGCTGGACTACTGTAAAACAAAACCAACTGCCACTCCCCTGCCTCCGGGGCTCCCGCGGCCCTTGGGATCAAGTCCAAACTCCCTGGCAGACACTTGAGGCTGCCCCTGAACTGGCCCCTGCCTGCCTCTTCAGACTCCTCCCAGGGCCCCTACCCCCTCCCCAGCCCACCCCCTGCTGCCCCGACAGCAACAGTTTCTCCCCACTAGCTAGCCCCTGTCTCAGGCCCCCAACACAGGTGCTGCTTCCTTTCCCCAGATCATCCCCCACCTTCTCTAGAACTCATCCTTCAAGCCCTGGATTAGATCTTAGATCGGCTCCCCAAGAAGGGGAGGCTCCGTCACTCAGGCTGGATCCAATGCCTCAGCCTAATTCCAGCACTTTCCTATCTCATAATCCTCGGGTTTCTCACACCAGAATACAAGACAGATGGCAAGACGGATTTACTCTAAATCCCAGTGTCTTGCAGATGCTAGGTGCTCGCAGAGGGACAAACACTGTGGACTTAAGAGTGGTGACAGGAGGCCCCCTTTGAATGCCAGGTGCTGGGCTGGGCAGCTGTCCGACATGGGCGCTCACTGACACACCCCATGAGGTAGGCATCACTATCCCCGCCGCGGAGCGCCGACAGGCTTTGCCATCAAGGACTGTGTCCGTAGCCACACTGAGGGACGGCGGGAGCTGAAACCAGGCGCCTGACCTGGGGCTTCCAGAGCCCCTGCGCTGACACAGTTTGCTGTGGGGGACACAGCAGGCACTCTGGCCGGGGGGGGGCGCAGGGCAGCACCAGGCTGGCACAGACCTTGAGGCAGCACTGGAACTCCTCCTGGGCATCAGCGAACACCTCGACATCCAGGAAGAGCCGGAGTCGGTGGTCCACAGAGCGGAGGCCGTGGCGCTCAGGGGCTGGGGGCGAGCCGTGGGCCGTCAGCCTGCCCGGGCGACCACCGCACTCTCCCACCTCCCCGAACACCACCTCGGTCCCGTTTCACCCCTACTCACGGGGACTGAGGCTCCAACTGTGGCGATCCTGGGAGACCGGCGCCTGAGATGGGGCCCCGTCAGCCCTGCTGCTATGGTCACTGGGGTCAGGAGGGTCACGGACAGCACTGGCCGTCTGCGAGGGAACTGGCGGCTGTTCATCCTGTCTGTGCTCCCTGTGGCTGGTTCCCAGGGACCGAGCCAGGAGAACCACATGATCACTACCACAGTTTGGACACACAGCAGGAGATTCTGGAAGGAAGGATAGGCACAGTCCCTGTGAACCCCAACACACAGCACCACAATCCCCCCACTGTGCTCATCATGCTCCCCACCCCCTCTCAGATTCACCTTGGCCAACATCTCCAGCTTCCTATGCTCCCCACCATTCCCAACACTCCCCTCCCCCCACTTCCTGGGCAGGCCAGTTAGCCAACCGCTCTCCATCCCAGTGAGGGAGGAGCAAACCAGACCCATGGCCCACGACCTCCTCAAAATATACTCCATCTTCTTACTTCAGGCCTTCTCAGAGAGAACCAAACTGCTCTGGTCCCCTCCCATAGCCTCGGGCTGTCATGTACTCTGAAGCTCCACCAGCCACGTGGGAAGGCCCCAAATCAACAGATGAGGAAGGCAGGGTGCCAGGTATGGGTCCAATTCCAGGCTCTGTCACTTAACAGCTGTCATCTAAGCAATTATGACAAGTCACCTAAGCTCTCTGAGCCTGGTTCCTCCTCTGTAACAGGAGTGATGACAGTGCCTGTCCTATAGGGTCGTCAGGATGGGTGAACGGATCAGGTAAAGAAAGAATCCAGGTTGGGGATTGGCAGCGAGAGAGGAAACACTCTGAGCAGCTACAATGGGCACATGCCGGACCCTCTGACGATAGGATTAAAAGTCTCTGGATCCCAATTTGCAAATGAGGAAAGCAAGGATCCAAAAAATGACACACCCGGGGGGCGCCTGGGTAGCTCAGTCGGTTGAGCACCGAGCTCTTGCTTTCTGCTCCGCTTGGGTCATGATCTCAGGGTCATGGGATCAGCCCCAAGTCAGACTTCACAGCCAGCGCAGAGTCCGCTTGAGATTCTTTTCCTCTCCTTCCCACTCTGCCCCGCTCCTGCTCATACACACACACTCTTGCACTCTCTCAAAATAAATAAAATCTTAAAAAAAATACTGGGGCACTTGGGTGGCTCAGTCCATTAAGTGTCTGCCTTTGGCTCAGGTCACGATCCCGGGATCCTGGGATCAACCCCCCTGTTGGGCCCCCTGCTCAGCGGGGAGCCCGCTTCTCCCTCTCCCTCTGCCTGCCGCTCCCCCTGCTTGTGCTCACTTGCTCTCTGTCAGATAGATAGATAAATAGATAAATTTTTTAAAAAGTCATACATTTCAGCACAAATGGTATCGAGAATATTTCTTTTCTCTTTAGAATCTTTAAAGACATTGCTTTTTGATCCACAGTGGAAAAAATCTCTCAATTTAAAGAACAGACTGTGAAAAGATGCATGAGGCACCACTTGATCTCAAGTAGCTTGGAAGGTCCGTCAAGGCAGGACAACCTCAGCCAACTCGCAAAGCATCTTACTCAACAGCCAAACATGCTCAGAGGACAGCACTACACCCGAAACTGCAGTGAAGGCTAAGGAACTTTTATGGAGTTTCTAAATTATCAGCCGAAGAAGTGGAAAAAGCCTGCAAGTTATGAAAAAATAATGAGTATGTTTCAACAGTTAAGAAGATTGTATTTCCTGACTTTTAGAGAGAAAAAAAAAAGGATCTAATTTCTTCTTTTGCTCCTGTCATTTTTTTCTTTTTAGCAAATCTATCAGAGAGACAGTTTTATTTTTCCTCCAGACAGAAGAGTTGGTCCCCACTTCTTCCTTCCCTGGGGTGCCCCCTTTGTATTCCCTCTCTCAAAGCCATCATCTCTGAAACGGTGGGAGTCCCATGGACAGAAGGTCAAGGGCAAGGCACATACCTGTCTTTTGGAACAGAGGCCTCCAGCCTTCTTCACTGTCTAATCCCAACCTGGGCTCCTCTGGCTTGAACTCATGGCCACAACGTAGACACTGGAGTCTGCCCCACAGCGGGTCTCTCGCTTCCCCAAGCTCATGCTGAGCCGTGGTGGCTGCTGGGGTCAACACGGCAAGCAGCTCCTGAAACAGGGTGAGACAGACACAGCTGTGAGCGGTGGACCCTGGCCCTCAGCCTTTCAGGCCTCCCCCGGTGCCCTGACCTTGCTCTAGGCCCCGTTACCTGGAGAGCTGCGTGGGCATCGGGCTCCAGCACCACATAGCGACGCAGCTGCCGGTCAGGGCAAATGTAGGAGAAGTGCAGAACAAGGACTGGGGCCCCAGGGAGCGGGTCTGCGCCCTGCGCACAGAGGGGATCCAAGAGATCTGGGTGATGCTGACAGTACAGAAGAAAATTGTAGCTCTGGATGTCATGAAAATGCTCTTAATGACATCCACGCTCTAGCTCAGCAGCCCTACTCCTCAGCTCAGCCTTCCAAGCTGTCTGGGGCCGTGCCTTCACCCCCCCAACTCCCCTGCTCTGCTCCAAGTACCAACGAGAGCCTGGGGGAAACCCGCGACCCAGCGCCTGGTACCCAACAGCTGTGCTGTCCCAAGTGGCTCCGGAAAAAGGCCCAGCACCTCTTCCAGGGCCCCTAATGCCGCCGCTCACCTCGAGCACTGCCTCGTGCTCGGTCTGAGGCTCAGGTTCCACCTCAGCTGCCTCCAGGCTCTGGAGCTCCAGCCGTGCCAGGGTCCGAGCTGCTTGGAGTTCCACCTCGAACAGGTGGCCGGAAGTGACCCGGAGAAAGCATTCCCTGCCCCGCACGCCCTCGGGCCCCTCCAGGGGACACACCAACATGGGGCGACACAGTTCCGCTGAGGAGAGACCAGGAGAGCAAGCCTGTTAAAGAAGTGAGAGGTATCCCCGACTCCGCCCCCCCATGGGGTGGCCCTCCATCCAGAAGGGGTCAGCCGCCCCAAGTGTGGGTTTTCCCAACTCGCCCGGATACACCGCCAGCACTTGGTCCGGTCTCCCTGGCAGCCACTGAATGAGCGCTCGGTGCTCACCTTCCACTTCATCCTGCTCCTCCACCTCGACTTCCTCCCGGGGCTCCGGCAGGAGCCTGACCTCCTCTGCCACTTCCTGCGGCGACTCCTTCTCTGGGGGTGGAGAGCCGGGCACAGACCCTGGGCTCAGGGGCAGTGTGCTGAGGGCAGGGGTCTCAGAGGTAGCCAGAACGGGGGTCCCGGAGGTCTCCAGGTGATTCCTATACTGCAGCCAGTCACAGCCAAACCGTTCCCGGAAGCTGTTCATGAGTTCAAGTTCCCGATGCTGCCGCACAAACCTCCCTGGGCCGGTGAGGGGTGCACGGTTTAGCAAGCCCGCGCCCTCACCACGACCCCCAACGACCCCAGCCTCTTCTGCAACTGCTCCCTGGGGTGAAGTCTAAAGGTGTGTGATGTGATGGAGGGTGGGGATCAGAGGGAGACTCAAGGCTTCCCCTCAACAGCACGTCCCAAAGCACGTTCTATGGAACGCTGTGCCCACGCACAAGTCGGAACCAGGCAGCATACGCTGCTGGGGAGATTAGAGATACACGGGAGCAAACTGGAGGTCCTGAGATGTCCTGGGGGGAAGACGCCTACTTAACTCTGGTTAGCCCAGCTTTTCCCATGAGATCCTTTCAGCAAGTGACCTCTCTACATCCCACACAATTCACGTTCCTTAAAAAACACTCTGGAAAACGCTGCCCAGGGGTGGTCTCCCTTTTCCTTAAACTAGAAAGGAGGAAAGCCTAAGAGGCCCTCTACAACGCTCTGCTCCACCTTACACAGAATCCCTCCTACCGAGAAGACTGGGGCCGGAGCCTGAAGACAGGACTTAGGGCAAGGGCAGCTGGGGCCGCAGAGGACTTTACCAGCTGGGGACGGGTCCAGAGTCCGGGGCTCTGGGTCTGTATCGCTGGGTTCCGAGATACTTGCTCGCCTCACACGGACTCGGCTCTGAAGGTGGACACAGGACCGATGCTCTAGAAGAGCCAGGGCCTCCCACCCTGCCGTCCGTGGCCACACCCCCAACGTAACCCAGAAAACCCCACCCACAAGCAAGGATGAGGCCTTTCTCTTCCCAGCCCATCCACAACCCAGAGCCCCCAGAAAGGGACCCAACCCCAAGCAAAGGTGGCCTAGGACACTGTTTACCTTAACCTTCCGGTGCAGATGCTGGGCTACAATGCCCCCTGAGGAGATGCTGTCACTCAAGTCAGGGCCGCCTGAGGTTTCAACAGTACTCCCCGCTGACCAGGGCAGAGGTGGGGCCGAGGAACCAAGCCCTGAGGATGTGGAGGTCTGGCGTATGACAACGGGAAGGAGAGCGAGGCTGGAGCCAGAGATGCACCTCCGCCCTACCAGGCTAGCCAAGGGATGGGCCCTACTTTGTAGCTGCCCAGAAAGACCCCCACCCTGGGACCCCTGCCATGTCCTCCCAAATCAATCCTGGATGGCCTACCCCCAGTGCTCCCCACATACTGACCTGAAAGTCAGTCAGTGACAAGACTTTCCCATCAAGAAGGAACTGAGCAAAGATAAAAGGGGAGGGGGTGTGTCGGTGGCGGGGTACCTGCCCACCCACCCAGGGGAGCCCTCCTAGCCCTGCAGGGACCAGCAGGCTCGGGGTGGGGGGGCAGCCTAACAAGAGGGGTGCCAGGGCTGCGGCCCCTCACCCAGGGCTGGGGTGGAGGGCAGATGACGGGGCAGGGGGTAGGACAGGCAGGGCAGGGAAAGCAGAGCGGACAGGAGATCACTCACACCGGCAGTGGCGTCCCTGGCGCGGGGTGACAAGTACTGGAAAGTGGCCGCTCGGTGCGCGGGGTGGAACCACAGAGGGTTCCCCTCCAGGTAGAGCTGAAGGGCAGGAAGAAGAGACTTGAGATGGGCCTCGGGCCTCCCTGTGTGAGGAAGGGCACTCACCAAATCAGCCTGGGGGGGAGGGGGAGGCGCAGAGCTGGCCCCCAGGTCCTGGAAGCGCTTAGGACACACCTGGCGGAGCTCAGCCAGCAGCCACAGCGGCGCCAGCTCCCTGTGGCCTTCCAGCAGGTTGTACGCCACATCCAGGTGCCGCAGGTTCCTCAGCTGCTCCAGGCCTGGGGTGGAGGCGAGCAGGGAGGAAGGGCATATGGCGGGGGGAGGCTGGTAAGAGCAGAAAGACCAGCCTGGGCACCTCAGACCTACCGGTAGGCCCGCCTAAGGCTCTGGATGCATGCGGGTCCCAGGCTGAGTCTCACACTGGCCCTCTACCCTCCATGTTCGCCCCACCCTCTCCTACTCCCTGGCCCCTCACACTCCCCACTCACCCTGCAGGCTCCGGAGCTCATTGCCTCGCAGTATCAGGGTCTCCAGAGCAGCGCCCGAGGGTCCCATTCTCGGCACCAAACGCAGGTGGTTATAGGAGATGTCCAGATGGCAGAGCTCAGACAAGTCCTGAAAGGGGGTGGTGACAAAGATTTTCTCCTTGACCAGACTCTAGCCGGGCTCCTCTGAGCCTTCTTTTCAAATAGGCCTCAACCTTAGCCTGTAAAGACTGCATACTCTCCACCATCCTCCACCCGCCCCTCACCAAACGTTAACAAAATTGAACAAATCCTAGCATAGTTCCTAATAGCTCAAGGCCATGTCCTTGGGAAGACAACTCCAGCCCCTTTACCTTCCCTCCTAGAAAAACCCAAGGCTGCCAGGAGAATTTAGTTTGTTCCAGCCAACAGCTGAAGACAGAACCCCTATCTCCCAGCCTCTGTAGGAAGGTAGGAGGCTAACTCTGGCAAGCCCCAGTTAGCAATCCGAGACCCAGACGGATTTCATATGGACCAACACCCCCTTCCTGCTTTTTGTAAATTTCCACTTCCTTGACTTCAGAGATTTAAAACTGACTAGTTCGGTCAAGGAAAGAATCTGCTCAAGTCCCTGCCTTCTCCCGCCCACTCCCTCACTATGCCTTTAAAACATCCAGTAATCTTGGGCGCCTGGGTGGCTCAGTTGGTTAAGCGACTGCCTTTGGCTCGGGTCATGATCCTGGAGTCCCGGGATCGAGTCCCACATCGGGCTCCCTGCTCAGCGGGGACCCAGAGCCTCATCTCTTCTCAGTCTGGCCCCCGCCACCATCCCCAAAGCCAGAGGTAGAGTGAAGGCTCTGAGCAGAATGGCCTTCCCTAGTTGCTGCCTGGTAGACTCCAGCTGTGTTTAAGGCCCGGCTCAGACAGACCCTAGAGGATTGCTTCTCACCCCTGCCACTCTTGACATTTGGAGCCACATAACTGTTCCTTATAACAGGCTGTCCCACGCATCGTAGATGGTTAGCAGCATCCCTCTACCCATTAGATGTCAGTAGTACCCCCAACATCCAATTTTGATCATCAAAGATGTCTCCAGACATTGCCAAATATTCCTTAGGGGACAAATCACCCACTGTCTCCTCCCCCCACTGGAGAAAGATTCCCTTTCCCAACTATTTGTTCCTGTAATATGTATATATAGTATATTGTATATTATATGCATATATATTGTACACACATATATACTATGTATATTGTATATACGTATATAGTATATATACTGTATATGTATATATGTGTAATATATATAGCATGTATTACATTACATGTATTACATATATGTGTAACATACATATATACATAATATATAAATATCTCCCTTTTATCTTTATTATTTCATCCTATTTCATCCTTTCTCTACCTGTCTCTTCTGGGGCAGATCTTATTTTCTCCAAGGCAAGGCTGTATCCTGAGCAATGTTACATCCCCAGCACATTGCACAGAGCTTGGCACAGAGCAGGTGCATAACAAGCCCAGTGGAGGGGCACCTGGGTGGCTCAGTCGTTAAGCGACTGCCTTCGGCTCAGGCCATGATCCTGGAGTCCTGGGATCGAGTCCCACACTGGGCTCCCTGCTCAGCGGGGAGTCTGCTTCTCCCTCTGACCCTCCCCCCTCTCATGTGCTCTCTCATTCTCTCTCTCTCAAATAAATAAATAAAATCTTTAAAAAATAAATAAATAAATAAATAAAACATCCAGTAATCTCTGCACAAATCGAATTTGAGTTTAGTTTATGCTAAAGTTTATTATAAATTAAAATGGTTCTACTACTGATTACATACCACAATAGCTTATTACTACCACAATAGCGTATTACTAAAATCTGTTCTCACCACAGTAACTACTATCCAACTTTGTCCCTGACAATAAGACTTGGAGAAGATTCTTCACCATCATCCCCAAGCTACCTTTTCTGAGCTAGATGCTAGGCTAAGTAACATCACACAACCTCCACGACCACTCTAATACCATAAAAGCCAGTACTCCTAGGATTTCTGCTTGACCAGTTAAGAAACTCAGAGCTTAGTTTGTCCCAAGTCACACAACAATTTAGGAGTTGAGATTTGAACACAGGCTTCTCTTACACTACAGCTTGAGTTCCCAAAGAGTACTGCCTCCAGGATGCAGCCCTACCTGGGGGAGGGTGGGGGACAGGTCCAGGAGAGAGGGTCACAGTGGAATGACCACAGACCCAAGTGGTGCCAGCCCCAACCAGCCTGCTCACACTCACCATCAGGAAGCCCTCGCAGTCCTGGACTCGATTGTGGCTCAGATTCAGGAAGCGCAGAGCTGACAAGAGACGCTGGCGGCGGGGGGAGGGGCGGGGATGGGAAAAGCAGCAGAGAATCAGACACCTCCAGGCAGCCAGCTGGCCCTCCTCCCTAAGGGCTCCCCTGTCTTTCCCCAAACCCCCTTCCCTCTGAGGCACTCACCAGGGAGCTGTCTAAGGAAGTCAGTGCGTTGTAGCTGAAGTTGGCAGAGAGCAGAGCCAGCCAGGGCAGGGCAGAGCAGAGGTCACCACCACAGGCTGAGAGGAGCTCCTGAGATAGGGTGCTCCATTACCTCCGCTGTCCCCTCCTCCCTGCTCCAAGCCACTGTCCCCCAGCCATTCATTTGTTCTCTATATACTAAGCTTCGTCTGCAGAGACAGACTGAAAGCAAGCCCAGGGCCCTGCCCCCAGGAGTCTGTTGTGGGGAGAATGCGGAGACAGATACGAGAATACCAAATACAAGATGGCAGGTGTGACCATAAACGTACAGACAGGGACACAGCACTACGGGAGCACAGCAGCGGGGGCAAGGACACTGTCTGAAGGGAAGCGGGAAGCAGGGAAGGCTGCAAAGAAGAGGGAACGGCAGAGCTTGGTCCTGTACGTCCCTCAGAACAGGGATCTGGGCCCAGCCCCCATCCTCCTTACCTCTAATGCCTGAATGCTCCTGCTGCAAATCAGGGTCTCCAGCTGGGAGTAGATACCACAGAGGCCACGGAGGCAATGAAGAGGAACACCTCGGAGCTGAGAGGGAGGGACAGAGAAAGGGAGGGAGGGAGGGAGACAGAATTTCACAAAAGACAGAGGCTTCACCTCACTTCCTTCTTTTACGGGGAGGGAAAAGATGACAAATCCAACTATGGTTCAGGGAAGCGTTAAACATAAGAGATGAATGCCACATTACTGCAGAGCGGTGGACACACTCAGGCCTGGCCTGCCCACCAAAGGGGGGCCATCTCTTTCCCCATTCCCAAAAGGTTGCCTCAAATTGGGCTTTGTGTGCCGGCACCCCCCAACACTCCATACCTCCAGCTGCCGAAGGGACTTGAAGGGAAAAATCTTGATGGGCCCAGGGAGGCCAGAACCAGGGATGTGGACCAGCTAAAAGAAAAAAACCTCATGTCACCGAGGCCAGCACACCTCCCTTTCCTTGGCCTCTCCCCACTCACACAGCCACCCACAGCCCTCACACCATCTCCATCTGGGCCCTGCAGACTTCTTGCACCCATGCCCCCACCCCCCCAGCTCTTGGGCTCGTCATACATCCTACTCCATTCCCACTGCAGCGACCTTGAGTGAAAGAGTTTTCTGCAGCACATCGAAGAGGAACTGAAGCTGGAGGATGACAGGGGAGTCGGCAGGGTGAGAAGGCAAAGCCACAAAGCCTGTCTGGCCAGGGCCCCATGGCCCCAGGTGCAGCTCAAATACGTGGTTCAGCTGCTGCAGGGTGGTGGTCAACAGGCTCAGCGTGCTACAGCCAGAAAGGACCACGTCACCTGCAGGGAAAGGGGCAGACAGGAAGCAGAACATAACAAAGGGGTCTTTCCCTTTATTCTGAGACTCTGTGACCCCAGGATATACCCACTCCAATCCATATGGTAGATCTCCCACTGCTGGGGTCATACTGTCTCCTCCCTGCTCAAAATTGTCTTCCACAGCTCCCCTCTATCTTCACAAAAAGTCCTAACTCTTCTGCCTGATGACAGGAGCTTGTGTTCACTACAGCCAACCAAATTTTCCAAAGTTTCTTTCACCATCTGTTCAAGAGAGTCTGGTTTATTCACGGTGCTGGGAATACAGTCACCTTGGTTCACAGATTCCTCATTTTCTGATACATTCCCTTCCACTCCGCCCAGCTCGAGACTATCCTCCTCCAGGCAGGCTTCTCAGTGTGTAACACTGCTGCCCTTTTATGCTATAATCACTCACTTTACGTAAAAGTTGGTTGGGTGTTTCACTTTTCTTTTAATTTTAAGTAAACTCTATGCCCAACATGGGACTCAAACCTACAACCCCGAGATCAAGAGTCGTGTGCTCCACCGCTGAACCAGCCAGATACCCCACGTACTTTACCTTTACTTCTCTGACTGCAAAAGTAATATGCACACTTATAGAAATTTTCAAACCATCCCAAAATGCACGTCATAGAAAGAATAACCACTCATTATAGCACTGAGGTATTATTCTCCATCTCCATGTTAAAACTGCTCTCTCTAATGAGACTGTCATCCTTGAGGACATTTTTGATCACCCTGGTACCCATCACTGCACCTAAAAAGTACAGGTATGAAGTAGGCATAGAGAAATATTTTTTTACTATTTTTTTAAGACAACGATAGAGCCGAAACATGTTACAAAAATATTACAGAGAGGTACCCTATATTCTTCACCCAGTTTCCCCCAATGTTTACATTTTATGTAAATATCAAAGTCAGGAAACTGATATTAGTATGTACCTATAGTTCTATGTCACTTTTTTGTCATTGGTGTGGATTCCTATAACCAACATCACAATCAAGATACAAAACTATTCCATTACCATAAAAATCTCTTGGTACCTCTTATAGTCACACACACACACACACACACACACACACACACCATCATCCCTAACCCCTGGAGCACCAGGTCAGATTTGTGCTGAACAAACTGTTAAACCCTACAACCTTACATGAAAGATGTTCTGTGTGCTAGACACTAAGGATAGATGCAGACAGGGTTCAAAGACTCTCCCCACCCTCAAAGAGCCTCTTAGTGTAGAAAAGATAAAATACTACACAGTTAATAAAACAAGCCAGAAAGTAAAACTGCTCTTGGGCGCCTGGGTGGCTCAGTCGTTAAGCATCTGCCTTCGGCTCAGGTCATGATCCCAGGGTCCTGGGATCGAGCCCCATAGCAGGCTCCCTGTTCCGCGGGAAGCCTGCTTCTCCCTCTCCCACTCCCCCTGCTTGTGTTCCCTCTCTCGCTGTCACTCTGTGTCAAATAAATAAAATCTTTTAAAAAAAAGAAAGAAAGAAAGAAAGTAAAACTGCTCTAAAAAGAGATTCCACAGACACCACCAATGGGAGTAAGGAGTACAGAGTGTGGGCAGGCGGCTAACATCAATCGGGTGGTATGTGGCAGACAACTTTGTTACCTCATTTAAACTTCATCAGAATCTCCTAAAGAGAAGCACTACTGACCACTCCTTAAAGAGATGGAAATTAGGGCTTGGAGAAGAACACTGACTGAGCTTATATAGATGGTAGGAAGCTGCTACTTCTGTCTGATCTGAAATCAGGGCTTGTTCTACCACAACTAATGTCAACCACACATTGAACCACTGTGGCTCCACTGTGCCCAGGAATGGAGAGAAGAAACTGTAGTAACAATAGCTACCAATTTTGAGCCCTTATGTATTATGCAAACATTGTCCTAAATGCTTTACATGGGTTAAAATTAATCCCCACAACAAACTTTTGAGTTAAGTACAATCGCTATGCCATTTTCCTGCTGTGGAAAACTGAAGCTCAGAAAACTTAAACAACTTCGCCACGTCTGGAAGAGTTGGGATTCCAACCCAAGTGCATCTGACTCCAAATCTCGTGCTTTTAACTATACTAAGTGCCTTGCCACAGAGCAATGATTATGCCAGTCCCAGGTCTCCAGAGATTTACAGCCAAGTAAAGATCACTTTCCTCTGAGAGTTTCAGAGAATGCACTGAGGAAGTGGCACTGGAGTTGGGTCTCGAAGGATGGCTAAGGTGTGAAATGTCAAATGGAGCCTGCAAGCAACAGCACCAGAGAAAATAAACTTCAGAGGAGTAGAAAAACAATGAATTGACGCTCGAACCCTCGTAACCTTAAACAGCTGTAACTCTATGTTTCCTATGGGGGGGAGTGTCTCTGGAAGGCAAGGTGCACCCCCACCTTGCCCCAGCCCCAGATCAACCGTATATCCGCTCACCCGACTCCCGCAGCAGCCCCGCGAGCTTCCACACCAGGGAGTCCCGCTGGGCGGTCGTCATGGCCACGGGACGCTGGGGGCGGAGCCTGGGAAAAGAGGAAGCGGAAGAGCCTCAGGTGGGGGGGTGGTACCAAAACCCCAGGACGTCCGCGCAAACGAGGACTCGCGAGGAGAAAAAAGTGAGAAAGAGAGCGAGGAAGAGCATCCTCCCGAGTACCCTTTCGAGGAGCGTAAGGCCTGGCCCCCCAGACTGACCTCCTGTGTGCTCCTCCCACCAGCTCTGCAGTCCGGCACCTATCAATAATGGCCAGGAAGTCCCGCCCCGGAAGGAAGGCGGGTAGGAGGGACAACCGGAAAGCACGGCTGCGCTGCCGGAAGTCACGACCTAAGTCGTGCTTACGTGTCTGACGGGGGCGGGGACGGCTTGGTGCGGACAGGGCGGTCCCCCGGCAGTCGGTCCTGCTGGGGCCCGAAGTTGGGCCCCGCCGTCCCTGCCCCCTCCCCCCCGCCCGCCTTGTGGGCCCCGCTCAGCGTGGGTCTCCCGCTC
Organism: Callorhinus ursinus; assembly: GCF_003265705.2. Lineage (NCBI taxonomy): Eukaryota > Metazoa > Chordata > Mammalia > Carnivora > Otariidae > Callorhinus > Callorhinus ursinus. The sequence goes on from NW_027397064.1 coordinate 16,690,554, forward strand.
GGCTCGCCAGGGCCCCTCCAGGCCTGTGAGGAAAACCTGACTCGTTGTTTACAGACTGGGCGGGGAAGCGCTGTTTGGAGCAATGCGATTTTCTCTCAGGGAGGAAAGGACTCGGCCAAAGCGAACACTCGTTTTCCAATTAAAGGAAAGCGTGTTCGCTACATGAAGTTTTTTGGGTATCTGCTGAAGGAGCTGGGGCTTGCCAAGATGCCACCTCTGGAGTTATCGTGACACTTTTTCCTTAATGTCCCTCCAAACTCATTGTTCTTTTTTCCTTCACTAGTGTCAGACTCACGTTGCGATTGGTAATGCCTCACGTGTATCCAGTCTTTTGCTCTTTGTGTTTCCTTCCATAACCCCTGAATCCAAAAATTGTTATTCCGGGTTTGAAAATGAGAAAGCATGTTCACAGAGGCGAGGTTCCCTGCGAAGGTCGTTCAATTAGTAACCAACTTCGTCAAGACTGCCAAAGTTTCCTGGTTCCAAGTTCCCGTTGTAGCTTTGACCTGGCTCCCAGTCAAAAAAGGAGGCCAACTGCTGAACTAGATTACATAAAGAAAAATATAGTTTCTCCTTGCAACAGGACTAGGGGCAGCCCTTCCCCAAGCCAGTCCCTGTCCAAGCGTCAACTCCCTACCCCACCGCCTGCTGCCCTCTGTCTAGGTTCTCCCTCCCACCGCTCCCCTGAAATAAAGTCTGGTACCCCGAAAAAAAAATGTCTTTTAACAGAATTTGGTTTTAAAGGAGAGTTTGTTTTTTTTTAGTAAGTGCCTTTTCTACAGAGGGAAATCACAATGAATCCTATGCCAGTTGAGGGTGAGAATATAGTTATCTTTATCTCAAGTTGCAAAATTTGAAGGATCTTATTTTCTACAGTCAAAATATTTGAAATGGCAATTTATGACCCTAAACCACACAATTTAGCGTTTATGGGATACTCTGTGATCTGAGCCAAAATGAAGTAAGTAGAAGCCCATCGTGAACAGCAAAGCAGTAGGGGCTCAATATATTTCTGTTGAATTATTATCCCAGAGCAGTGATGATTGTTGGTCCTTGTTTATCAATCACCTGGAACTAGGAAGGGAGGGTTCTCCCATACCATTTCTGCCAACTCTAACCCTCTTAGGCAAGAAGAGACAGATTGTTTTGAAATTCCTGGCATTACAGAGCTTTGAAATCTGTTTCAGGAGTGTCTACCCAGCCGGTAGATTCTGAGAATTGCTCCATTCATATGGATAGACCCTGTAGCCAGATTTGCTCTACATCACTCTGCTTCCCCAGAAATGTGAAAGTGGGACAAAGAGAGCAACAAAGAAAGATACAGAGGGAGAGGAAAACATCTACTCAGAGAAGCAGCACAAAGAAACTAATCAGTTGTTTCCAGGCCCCCTTGTGAGGCGCACTCCTCCTTCTGCCTTCAGGCTGCAGAGGAGGCCTTGGCCACCTTCCAAAGAATTCCCACCCAGCTTTTTTTTTTTTTTGCCTAAGAGTGTATCTCTGTAAATTGCTACCATAAGAACATTGACTAAGAAATAATCTTTTTTAAAAAATTAAAGTCTGAAATGGAAAAAAAAAGGATCCCATTCGCTGAAACAGGAAAAGAAAGAGAGAGAGAGAGAGTATACACCTGGAACATTTTGAGAAATATATGAAGAAAACCAGAGAACTTTAAGGACATTAACAATGACCTAAATAAATGAAAAGTCAAAATGTTCCTGATGAGATTTGATATTATAATGATGTCAGTTTAATGCAATTTCCATCAAAATCCCGATGGGGAGATTTTGGAACCTAACAGGTTGATTCTGAAATTCCTCTGGAAGACTCACATGAGCACAGCCAAAACATTTTGAGGGAAAAAAAGAGTAAGAGGCACTAATAGGGGCCTTGCTTTAGCAGTAGCAAAATGTCCTGTAAAGAAAGCAGCAGTAACCACAGCAGCATGGTACTGACAAAGAGATAGACAAAAACGGTTAGATCAATAGAGCACAATACAGGAATAACCATGATTACATGGATTTTTTTTTTTTTTTTGCTATATGTGGTAAATTGACTTTAATGACACAAATAATGAGTTGTTCAATCGTTTGAGGACAATGAGCTGCCCAAAAATAAAAAATGCTTTGGGGCACCTTCCAAGCATATGATTAAAACCTCCCAGCACAGCACAGATCTGGTATTAGAGAGGTACAGCTCATCCACCTCAGGCTCCACTGCCATGTTAATTGTGTGAGGAGAGCGGTGAAATGTAACCAGCTACCACTGGTAGCACCCCAACTCCTTTCATTTCCCTGAGGTAGCCTCTGCAAAATGCTTGTGATCAACGGGGTAAGGAAAGGTGAGCTGGTTACCAGCTTAAGCAGCAGGGGTGGAGTTCTAGAAGGAAGGAAAGAATCTTCATACAAGAATGACCAAGTCAGAGGCACCCGGGTGGCTCAGTTGGTTGAGGGGGGTCCGACTCAGGTGGTGATCTGGGGGTTGTGAGATCCAGCCCTCCTCAGGCTCCACCCTTGGCGGGGAGTCAGCCTGAGATTCTCTCTCTCCCCTTCTGCTCCATCCCCCCACAACACTGGCGCTCTTTCTCTCCTTCTCCCTCTCTCTTTAAAAGAAATTAATAAAATATTTTTAAAAAAAAATGACATGGCACCTGAGTGGCTCAGTCGTTAAGCGTCTGCCTTCCGCTCAGGTCATGATATCCGGAGTCCTGGGATCAAGCCCCACCTTGAGCTCCCTGCTCTGCAGCAAGCCTGCTTCTCCCTCTCCCACTCACCCTGTTTGTGTTCCCTTGTTCCCTCTCTGGCTGTGTCTCTCTCTATCAAATAAATAAAATCTTTAAAAAATAACAATTAATTTTTTTAAAATGACATGGGCGCCTGGCGGGTGGCTCAGTCGATTAAGCATCTGCCTTCGGCTCAGGTCATGATCCCAGGGTCCTGGGATAGAGCCTCCCATCAGGCTCTCTCCCCATCAGGGAGCCTGCTTCTCCCTCTCCCTCTGCCTGCCGCTCCCCCTGCTTGTGCTCTCTTTCTCTCTGCCAAATAAATAAATAAAATCTTAAAAAAAAAAAAAAAGTCAGCTACCAGAGAATACAGACGTCAGAGTCCTGGTCCCGCTTGCTTCTGATACCTTTGGAGTATGCAGGCCCCTAGACTGTTGCCCACAGGAGAACAGAAGTAACAGTTCCTTATTAAGACATGAGCCATCATCTTAGATCCGGACCTCACTGCTGAGGTGCTCCAGCCTCCTGCAGCAGACCAGATGATGCAGACCTAAGGATACCTCCAAAATGAAAAGTTCACGCTTGAAATTGAGTTGTGGGTCGGGAGGGTGAAATTGGATGATCTACTTGTTTCATTAACTAGGTATCTTCATGGAATGGGAAAGGGGGGCAAATGGAAGAGAATGAAGAGGTGTGAATTATCACCTGCAAAAACAGAGTTGTGTTAGAGGAGTTTGCGCTCTAGGGGCGTCCATGTGCCTGGTACGTACAGCCCCAGGACCCAGTGGTCAGAGGCAGTTCTTGCCACATAAGTTACCACACATTGATTCTCTTGGCTCTGCTACCAGACCTAGCCACAAAAGACTGCCCAGGAATTGGCCTGGTTACCAGAATCAAACATATGGAAAAAATCAGCAGCATTACAGGAGATCTGGCATGAGAACACTGCATTAGACTGTGACCAAGTGAGCCCATCAGAGCCTGGCTCCCAGAGAGACTGAACACAAGGCACACGAAGGGAAAGCCAGAGAAGCAGAAGCCAAGCTCAGCTTGGGATTAGAGAAGCCAGGGCCTGAGAATGGCTGCCTGAAAAGGAAGCAACAAAATAAGAATATCCCAGTGACCCAGCAACAGCTCGGAAAGCCCAGCCTGGGGGATTTTGCAGTTCTGCAGAAAATGAACTGAGGGAGTCCCTGGGTGGCTTTAATAGTAAACCCAAGGTCATCTGAGAGTGCCTTTAATTATTTTCATTGCCTCTCCTGGAAACCTCTGGGATCATAAGAGAAGGGGTTTCAGAAGTGCTGTAAGAAAGATGGGGACCTTGTGGTTCAAGGAAGAGATGAACCAAAAGCTACGTCCCTCACTCAAGCTGCTTGGGAAAGCACAGAAGCCAGCTGGGGAATGGGGATGGAGGCAGCTGGGAGAAGAGAGGAAGGCAGCAGGATCCTGGAGAGCAAGAAGGCCTGTGGGCAAAGTCGGGTACATATGTGACCCATGTCTTCCATCCCAGTTCTTCCTGCACACAGGGCTGGAGAGGGGAGGGCCATGGTCCACAGCAGGGGAGGAAGCTGCAAGTGTAATAGCATAACACCTGCAATGGGGGACAAGGAAAACCAAGAAAAGTTGTGATCAAAGGGCTTCAGGTGTCCAGGGCCTGGGGAAGGGGAAAGGTACTGGCTGCTTTGCAATCTTACTTCAAAAAGTGAGAGCAGCGGGGCACCTGGGTGGCTCAGTCATTGGGCGTCTGCGTTCGGCTCAGGTCATGATCCCAGGGTCCTGGGATCGAGTCCCGCATCGGGCTCCCTGCTCCGCGGGAAGCCTGCTTCTCCCTCTCCCACTTCCCCTGCTTGTGTTCCCCTCTCTCGTTATGTCTCTCTCTGTGAAATAAATAAATAAAATCTTAAAAAAAAAAAAAAGTGAGAGCAGCCTTTCATTCTCTCATTCATTCCACAAACATTGACTGAGCCCTGACCGGGTGCCAGATCCTGTACTGGATTCCCAGGAAATAAAGGAGACAACAGTATGGCTCTTGTTCTCTAGAAGCTGGTGGTACAGTAGAAGGACAGACACCCACAATCACATTTCAACATTGTGTTCACTTCCTGTTGTTGCTGTAACAAATTACACCCAACTTAGTTGCTTAAAACAGCACACATTTGTTATCTTACAGCTCTGAAGGTCGGCAGTCCTAAATGGATCTCACTGGGCTAAAATAAAGGTGTGGGCGGGCGGTGTTCCTTTCTGGAGGCTCCAGGGCAGAACCTGTTTCTTGTCTTTTCCAGCTTAAAGAGGCCACCCACTTTCCTGGCCCCTTTCTATCTTCACCCCCAGCGGTGGCCAATTGGGTTTTTCATCTGACACTAACTCTTCTTCCTCCCTCTTCCAGATTTAATAAGGCCCCTTGTGATTACATCGAGCCCACCCAGATAATCCAGGATAATCTCCATATTGTAAGGTCGGCTGTTGGGCAACTTTAATTGCATCTGCAATCTTAATTCTCCCTTGGTATCTAGCATAACATTTGCACAGTTTCCAGGGATTAGGACACAGACATCTTGGGGGAAGGGAGGAGGCCTTTTATTCTGCCTACCATCAACATGATGAGTGTTATGGTATAGATAGTTCCAGTCCCAAATTGCAAACAGAATACATGCTGTAGCCTCTCCCTTCCATCCCAGCTGATTAGAAATGAAAACATACAAAAGATATAAAAATAAGTAATATAGGGGCGCTTGGCTGGCTCAGTTGGAAGAGCATACGACTCTTGATCTCGAGGTTGTAAACTCGAGCCCCACATTGGGTGCGGAGATTACTTAGAAATAAAATCTTAAAAAAAAAGTAATATAAATTCATAATCACCCTGGACAACAAGGAGAACCCTTGGTGGACCAGAAGCCATGAGAATTCCCTGAAAGCTGGATGGTGGGTAGGAACTGGTCAGAGAAGAAAACCATGGCCCAAAATGTGCAGAGCGATCGACTGACAGCCGCAGGAGTTGGAAACAGCACCAAAATCACTCCAAGGCTCAAAGAGGGTGGATCCTCTGGGAGCTTTGGGGCTCAGAAGTCACCAACAAGGCACTGATGACTCAGGGTGCCAAAATAGGCAGCATCAAGCATGTTAATCACCCCACACTCCCCCTTCTTGTCTCCTGGGGTCGAGAAACTCCAGCAAGCTACCTGCCTGCAGGTGAGAGCAGTAGATATGAGATCATTAGGTGAAAGAAAGGACCTTGTTCCTCATGGCTGGTGACACCTAGGAGGAAGAGGAAGCACCATTTGTAGAACATGAGCGGCCAAAATACACCCCCATCAGTATATGCCTCCAGCCAGTTATTGACAGTATATCACAACATGCACTATGCCATTGTCTCATCCCCCTTTTTGCTAAAGAGCATAGAAATGGAGAGCGCAGTCTAACAGGAAATCTCAGATAAAAGCTGAGTTTCTAATGAGCAATTACCAAACATAAGAAGAAAATCAACATCCTGAAAGAGCTATCAAATCCAGCGTAGAGAAGAACTTTCACACAGTGAAATCGCTCATAGAGCAAGAACAGGACTTCAGAATAATTATAACATTCTTGGAGGCAAAAAGATAATACATGCATTTAAAAAAAAATTGAACATGATTATGAAACAACAAAAACCCCTCAATAGAACCACCAAAATGGGCACTGTTTTTGTATCACGCAGTACAAGACAAAATGCGAACATGATTATTCATGTACTTATTTCATATTCAAAATATGAGAAATTGAACATGATTATGAAACAACAAAAACCCTTCAATGGAACAACCAAAATGAGCAATATGTTTTTGTATCACACAGTACAAGACAAAATACAAACATGATTATTCATGTACGTATTTCGTATTCAAAATAGGAAAAATTGAACATGATTATGAAACAACAAAAACCCCTCAACAGAACAACCAAAATGGGCAATATGTTTTTGTATCACACAGTACAAGACAAAATACGTTGAAAGGAAAATCTAAGATATATAGAGGACCAATCTAAAACTTTTGATATCAGCTAATAAGAGTTCTCAAGTAGAGGGGTGCCTGGGTGGCTCAGTGGGTTAAGCGTCTGCCTTCAGCTCAGGTCATGATCCCAGGGTCCTGGGATCTAGCCCTGTGTTGCGAGCCCCATGTTGGGCTCCATACTCAGCAGGTACTCTGCTTTTCCCTCTCCCTCTGGCCTTCCCCCCCACTCTCTCCCTCTCAAATAAATAAAATCTTTAAAAAAAAAAGAGAGAGTTCTGAAGTAGAAAATACAATGTGAGAGGAAGTTTTTTTTAATTTATTTTATTTAAATTCAATTAAAGTATAGTGTATTATTAGTTTCAGAGGTAAAGTTCAGTGATTCATCAGTTTTATATAACACCCAGTGCTCCTTACATCATGTGCCCTCCTTACTGCCCATCACCCAGTTACTTTATCCCCCCCCACCCCTCTCTCCTCCATCAACCCTCAGTTTGTTTCCTTTTTTTTTTTTAAGATTGTATTTATTTATTCGACAGAGAGAGAGCACAAGCGGGGGGTGGGGGGAGCAGCCAACAGCAGGAGAGGGTGAAGCAGACTCCAGCTCAGCAGAGAGCCCAACTTGGGGCTCTATCCTAGGACCCTGGGATCAGGACCTGAGCTGAAGGCAGATGATTAACTGACTGTGCCACCCAGGAGCCCCTCTCAGTTTGTTTCCTATAGTTAAGAGTCTCTTATGGTTTCTCTTCCTCTCTGATTTCATCTTGTTTTATTTTTCCCTCCCTTCCCTTATGATCCTCTGTTTTGTTTCTTAAATTCCACACATGAGTGAAATCATATGGTATTTGTCTTCCTCTGACTGACTTATTTCGCTTAGCGTAACACCCTCTAGTTCCATCCACATCGTTGCAAATGGCAAGATTTCATTCTTTTTGGTGGCTGAGTAATATTCTGTTGTATATAGATATCACATTTTCTTTATCCATTCATCTGTCAATGGACATCTGGGCTCTTTCCATAGTTTGGTTATTGTGGACATTGCTGCTATAAACATTGGGGTGCATGTGCCCTTTCAGATCACTACATTTGTACCTTTGGGGTAAATACCCAGTGGTGCAATTGTTGGGCTGTAGGGTAGCTCTATTTTCAACTTTTTGAGGAACCTCCACACTGTTTTCCAGAGTGGCTGCACCAGCTTGCATTCCCACCAACAGTGTAGGAGGGTTCCCCTTTCTCTGCATCCTTGCCAACATTTCTTGCTTCCTGACTTGTTCATTTTAGTCATTCTGATGGGTGAGAGGTGGTATCTCATTGTGGTTTTGATTTGTATTTCCCCGATGCCAAGCAAGGTTGAGTGTTTTTTCATGTATCTGTTGGCCATTTGTATATCTTCTTTGGAGAAATGTCTTCTGCCCATTTCTTGACTGGATTATTTGTTCTTTGGGTGTTGAGTTTGACAAGTTCTTTATAGATTTGGATACTAGCCCTTTATCTGATAAGACATTTGCAAATATCTTCTCCCATTCTGTCAGTTGTCTCTTGCTTTTGTTGACTGTTTCCTTTGCTGTGCGAAAACTTTTTATCTTGATGAAGTCCCAATAGTTCATTTTTGCCTTTGTTTCCCTTGCCTTTGGACACGTGTCTAGCAAGAAGTTGCTGCAGCCAAGATCACAGAGGTTGCTGCCCATGTTCTTCTCTAGGATTTTGATAGATTCCTGTCTCAAGTTTAGGTCTTTCATCCATTTTGAGTCTATTTTTGTTTTGTGGTGTAAGGAAATGGTCCAGTTTCATTCTTCTGCATGTGGCTGTCCAATTTTCCCAACACCATTTGTTGAAGAGACTGTCTTTTTTCCATTGGACATTCTCTCCTGCTTTGTTGAAGATGAGTTGACCACAGAGTTGAGGGTCCATTTCTGGGTTCTCTATTCTGTTCCATTGATCTATATGTCTGTTTTTGTTTTGTTTTGTTTTTTTTGCCAGTACCATACTGTCTTGATGATTACAGCTTTGTAATACAGCTTGAACTCCAGAATTGTGATGCCACCAGCTTTGGTTTTCTTTTTCAAACTTCCTTTGGCTACTTGGGGTCTTTCTGGTTCCATACAAATTTTAGGATTATTTGTTCCAGCTCTGTGAAAAATGTTGATGGTATTTTGCTAGGGATTGCATTGAATGTATAGACTGCTGTGGGCAGCATAGACATTTTAACAATATTTGTTCTTCCAACCCATGAGCATGGAATGTTTTTCCATTTCTTTGTGTCTTCCTCAATTTCTTTCATAAGTGTTCTATAGTTTTCAGAGTACAGATCCTTTACATGTTTGGTTAGGTTTATTCCCAGGTATTTGACGGTTTTGAGGGCAATTGTTAATAGGATCAATTCCTTAATTGCTCTTTCTTCTGTCTCATTGTTAGTGTATAGAAATGCAACTGATTTCTGTGCATTGATTCTATATCCTGCCACATTGCTGCATTCCTGTATGAGTTCTAGCAATTTTGGGGTGGAGTCTCTTGGGTTTTCCACATAGAATATCATGTCATCTTCAAAGAGTGAGAGTTTGTCTTCTTTGCTGATTTGGATGCATTTTATTTCTTTTTGTTGTCTGATTGCTGAGGCTAAGACATCTAGTACTATGTTGAACAACCACGGTGAGAGTAGACATCCCTGTCATGTTCCTGAAATTAAGGGAGAAGCTCTCAGTTTTTCCCTGTTGAAAATGAAATTCACTGTGGGCTTTCCATATGTGGCTTTTATGATATTGAGGTATGTACCCTCTATCCTTACACTATGGAGAGTTTTGATCAAGAAAGGATGCTGTACTTTGTCAAATGCTTTTTCTGCATTTATTGAGAAGATCATATGGTTCTTGTCTATTCTTTTATTAATGTAGGGTATTACATTGATTGATTTGTAGATGTTGAACCACCCTTGCAGCACAGGAATAAATCCCACATGGTCATATTGAATAATCCTTTTTTTAAAGATTTTATTATTTATTTGAGAGAGAGAATGAGAGAGAGAGAGCACGAGAGGGAAGAGGGTCAGAGGGAGAAGCATACTCCCTGCTGAGCAGGGAGCCCGATGCAGGACTCGATCCCGGGACTCCAGGATCATGACCTGAGCCAAAGGCAGTTGCTTAACCAACTGAGCCACCCAGGCGCCCCATAATCCTTTTTTTTTTTTAAGATCTTATTTATTTATTTGAGAGAAAGAGAGGGATCACAAGTATGCAGAGCGGCAGGGAGAGGGAGAGGGAGAAGCAGGGTCCCCGCAGAGCAGGGGGCCCGATGCGGGGCTCGATCCCGGGACCCTGGGACCATGACCTGAGCTGAAGGCAGATGCTTAACCGACTGAGCCACACAGGCGCCCCAGTGAATAATCCTTTTAATGTACTCTTGGATCCTATTGGCTAGTATCTTGGTGAGAATTTTTGCATTCATGTTCATCAGGGATATCGGTCTGTAATTGTGAGAGGAAGTTTTATTCAAATAAATAAAAGAGAAAAATGTCCCAGGAAGAAAGAAAACCATGAAACTTCAGTAGGAAAGAGCCCACCAAATGCCAATCAGGATCCTTTTATAAAACCAAAGTGCAGATCTATTGTGATGCAGTTGCAGATGCCAAGTATGGAGGAAATCCTGACAATTTCCAATGAGGGGGAAAAAAAAAGATGAACTACAAAGTTATGACCATTGTATTGACAGGAAGTCTCCCATTGAAAAGCAGGGGCAAGAAAAAAAGGGAGAGAATTTTTAAAGTTCAGAGGAAAATATTTTTTTAATGGAAAGAGGCCTTTGTTTTGTATTTTTTTTACATATTTTTAAGGAAGCTCTGTACCCAATGTGGGGCTCGAACTCACAACCCCGAGATCAAGAGTTGCATGCTCTAACAACTGAGCCTGCCAGGCGCCCCAAGAGGAAAAATCTCTTTGAATCTAGAATTACATACCAGCCCAAACATCATTCAGGTGTGAAAATAAAAAGACTTTTTCAGTTGGGAAGGGAGGACTCCGGAAGTTTAACACTTACAGACTTGCTCTGAAGTAAATGTAAAGGAGGCTAGATCAGCACTAAGAAAAAATGAATCCGAAAGGAAGAAGTGAGGAGGCAAACAACAGTGGTAAACAGAGACTTTAGTAAATACATTCAAACTAAAAAGTAGGAAAAAATAGGCACGCAGGCACACACAGGAAGGAGGAAGGAAAAAAAACCAACAAGGATAAGAGTGCAGGAGCTGGCTGGAGAGGGCCAGAGGATAAGAGAGGAGGTCTACAGGGCCAAGGCCCCCGAGCACACAGGATTTGCAGAAATTTTTTTTTTAAGTAGGCTCCACACCCAAAGTAGGGCTTGAAGTCAAAACCCCGAGATCAAGAGTCACATGTTCTACTGACTGAGCCAGCCAAGGGCCCCAGAATTTACAGAATGTAATAAGAATGTGAAGACCTGGGGCCCCTGGGTGGCTCAGTTGGTTAAGGGTCCGACTCCTGATCTCAGCTCAGGTCTTGATCTCAGTGTTGTGAATTCAAGCCCCACATTGACCTCCATGCTGGGTGTGGAGTCTCCTTAAAAAAAAAAAAAAAAGAAGTGAAGACCTTGTAAAGAGACCTAAAAACAACCAAAATGATGATGTATCAAGAAATAAATTCGCCTTGGCAGAATTAGTTAAAAATGAAATGAAACGGGGCGCCTGGGTGGCTCAGTTGGTTAAGCGACTGCCTTCGGCTCAGGTCATGATGCTGGAGTCCCGGGATCGAGTCCTGCATCAGGCTCCCCGCTCAGCGGGGAGTCTGCTTCTCCCTCTGACCCTCTTCCCTCTCGTTCTCTCTCTCTCTCTCTCAAATAAATAAATAAAATCTTTAAAAAAAAAATGAAATGAAACGCAAATCTTCCAAATGTGACAGACCTACAGTTACAGTCTTTAAAAGCACATGCACACCATCTCAAAGGTTTTCCTGCTATTGGAGATATGTTCCCTTGGTTGAGGTGCTGCCCACCACATCAGTCCGTTGTAAGGTTCCATGCAAACGAACATGAGTACAGGGGATCACATATAATTCAACCTTCAACTGGAAAAATTGTGAATGAACTTTTCAAAGAGGCAAGGGAACATGGGACTGTCCCTCTGAATGAAACCTTTGAGTGATGACAAATCAAAGTCATTTGCATGTGGAGGGTACAGAGTGGGGCATTCCTTTCGTAAGCAGTCTGACTACATCTATGGAGAAAATCAGCCACAGGATGTTCAGATTTTGCTTATAACAGTTTCAGCAACAGCTTCAGTTTAGATGATGGGGAGTCGAAACCATACAAGGACCCAACAAATGCTGAATTTCTGGAATCTGTTAAGAGAAGGGTGACTCTGCATGTATGCCTGAAATCCAGCAACTTATATTAGAAATCCTTTAATGTGACATTACTGCTGGCAGAAGATTTCAAGAGATTCCCCTGGGACTTCAGTGACTGGCTCATGGTGGCCAAGTGAATTTGGATATGGAGGCTCATCAAGATCAAGCATACCTAAAACCTAGAATAAGGTTCAGGGCTTTCAGTGGAGAAAGGCAAAACCTTGGAAGCCTCACACCTGACGTAGTCAGCACACCTTCCTCCCCAGAAGAGGAAGAGAAGTCAGTACTTAATATAGTTGTGCTTGTTGATGATTCAGGGCCAACAAAAATTCAAACCCGGGGCACCTGGCTGGCTCTGTCAGTAGACAATACAACTCTTGATCTCAGGATCATGACTTTGAGCCCTACATTGGGCATAGAGATCACTTAAAAAATGTTTTCAAACCCTGTTAGCAGATGACAGTCGTTTGATACAAAGATTCAATAGTGCACACAGGTTCCTGGATGTTGGGGACTTTTTTATACAGTCTTGTCCTGAATTTGCTACTTAAGGAAGACTTTATTCTTATGACTTCATTTCCAGAGAGCTGATGAAAAGCCAAGGCCTACCACAAAAAGCCAATATTCTTAATACAGATGATCCTTGAACATTGCAGGGGTTAGGGGTGCTGACCCCTCCCCCCACAACTGAAAATCCATGTATAACTTTGACTTTCCCAAAATTTAACTACCAATAACTTACTGTTGACTACAGCCTTAATGGTAACATAAAGTCGAAAAGCATGTATTTTGTATGCTGTATGGATTATATACTGTATTCTTTTCATAAATCTAAGGAAAAGAAAATACATTTACAGTACTATATACTATGTTTATCAGGAAAAATCTATGTATGAATGGACTCTCACAGTTCAAACCCATGTTGTTCAAGGATCAACTATACTATGATGCTTCAGCAGCTAAAATAATATCGCTCTTATCCATGAAGTAGTGGGTAGGAAAGATTATGTGCCATATTATTTAATATAATAAAATACTTTCCAGCATTAAAACAATCAAATTATTTTTATTACTTTTATAAAAACATTTTGGTCTTATTCTGTCTTCCAGCCTGAGTACAGATAATATTGGACTAGGGATGGATCTTGAGATTACTGTGTTTGAGTTTTTAGTTGCAGGGCTGGCTTATGGTGATAGCCTTTTTTTTTTTTTTTTTTTTGAGTAAACTCTACACCCAACATAGGGCTCAAATTCATGACCCCAAGATCAAGAGTCTCATGTTCTACTGACTGAACTAGCCAGGTGCCCCATGGTGATAGCTTTTAAATATCTAGTCAACCCAATTTGTTACATGCTTAGTGTCAATGTAACAACATTTATTTGCAGAAAAATGAACAACCCCCCGTTTTGATGAATGCATTTGGTAGAATTTGCTCTAAAATTTCTTGGTGCTTCACTGATCAGTAGCTATTAAGAAATCTTTTAATGAAATCAAGTTGAAATTTTTTCTGTGATATATACCGAAAAGTATCTGTATTCTGATTTTGAAATAGTTTGATCATATAATAATTATTTTTCCCATTTAGATTTTTTAAAAAGATTTTATTTATCATTTAATTGAGAGAGAGAGAGCATGAGCAGGGGGAGCTGCAGGCAGAGGGAGAAGCAGACTCCCCCCTGAGCAGGGAGCCCAACAGGGGACTCAGTCTCAGGACCCTGAGATCATGACCTGAGCAGAAGGCAGACGCTCAACCAACTGAGCCACCCAGGAACCTCTTCTATTTAGATTTTATGTATCTTTTTTACTTATCAATTTAGCTAATTACTAGTATCAAAAAATACAATTTGGCCTTGTATTTTATAGAGCTGTGACCATCATAAACCAGAAATAAAAGGACATAAACATCAGCAGTCCTTGAGGATATGTGATAAATATTGGTACTTTATTTTTACTTTATTTTTATTTATCTATTTTTTAAAGTTTTATTTTTACTTTTGTTTTTTTTAAAGATGTATGTATTTTAGAGAGAGAGAGAGAGACAGAGCCCGCACGCGTGAGCAGGGGGAGAGCCAGAGGGAGAGGGAGACAAGCAGATCCCCCCACGGAGTGGGGAGCTCGACAGACATCTCAGTTCCAGGACCCTGAGATCACAACCTGACCCTTGCTCAGCGGGGAGCCTGCTTTTCCTTCTCCCTCTGCCTGCCGCTCCCCCTGCTTATGCTCTCTCTCTCTCTGCCAAATAAATAAATAAAATCTTAAAAAATCAAATCAAATCAAGGTGCGGGGGGGGGCTGCATTTTTTTCAAGAGGCTCTAGGAAAGAATCACTTCCTTACCTTTCTAGCTTCTAGAGCCTGCCTGCATTTCTTGGCTCATAGCCCCCTTTTTGCACTTTTCCGGCCTTTCTTCCATAATCCCATCTCTCTGCAACAGCCAGGGAAGGTTCTCTGTTTTTATGGACTCATGTGATTAGATTGGCCCACTGGATAATCCAAAATTATCTCTCCATCTTAAAGTCTGTAGGAACCTCAGTCACACCTGCAAAGTCGAGTAGCCTTTGCCACGTTAATTAACACATCGCAGCTTCCTTCTGGTAGCTCCAGGAGAAAACCTGTGCTTTGCCTCTTCCAATTTGCAAAGGATGCTGGCATCCCTTGGCTCAAGGCCATATCACAGCAGTCTCTGCTTCTGGCCTTACATCTTTTACAATTTTGATTCTTTTGCCTCCCTCTTACACGGATCCTTGTGATCACATTTTTTAAATAGTTATTTATTTTAGAGAGGGTTAGAGGGCCAGAAGGAGAGAGAGAATCCGCTGCAGACTCCCCGCTGATAAAGGAGCCCGATGTGGAGCTTGATCTCACAACCCCGAGATCATGACCTGAGCAGAAACCAGCAGTCTGACCCTCAACCAACTGAGCCACCCAGGCGCCCCTCCTTGTGATTACATTTAGCTTGCCTAGATGATCCAGAATAATCTCATCTCAAAATGCTTGACTTCATCATATCTGCAAAGTCCCTTTTATCATATAAGATAACCTATTCACAGATTTGGGGGTTAGGACATGAACATTTTTGGAGGGCCATTATTCTGCCTGCCATAGCCTACCTTTACCCCCAAAGTTCGCATCCAATCCATATAAACACACCCCATCCAAAGGAGCTCAAAAGCCTCAACCCATGACAGCATCAACTCAAATTCCAAAATTTTATCAGAATCTCACCATCTCGAAAGTCCCAAATCTCATTATTTAAATTGTTTAAAGTTTGGGTGAGGACTTGGGTATGATTCCTGGGGCACAGTTGCTCTCCATCTGGGCACATGTGAACCTATAAAACAAGTTCTCGGCTGCCAGATATAATAGTAAGACAGTCCTAGAATAATAGTTACAGATGTTCCCATTCAAAAAGCAGAAAAGGGAATGAACGAAGGAGCCACCACTGTCCCAAGCAATGTGGAAACCTAGCCAGGAAGCTAGCCTCTGCCCCGCCCCTCTGCTTGTGCTCTTTTGCTTGTGCATTGCCATTTTCACAAGTGTCCTGGGACTAAAACGTCTTCCTTTTTAAAAAAAAAAAAAAAAAAGATCTTATTTATTTATTTGATAGAGAGAGACACAGCGAGAGAGGGAACGCAAACAGGGGGAGTGGGAGAGGGAGAAGCAGGCTTCCCACGGAGCAGGGAGCCCGATGCGGGGCTCGATCCTGATCTGAGCCGAAGGCAGACGCTCAACAACTGAGCCACCCAGGTGCCCCTAGAGTGTCTTCCTTATCAATGGACACTGTTTCATCTCCTCAGCAGGGCATATTTGAAAAACAGTGAAGAGGAGAGGCCACGTGGCCATGTAGCATTTTGGTGGATGCACACACTCTGGAATCAGACTTCTGGAGTCCCAATCCTGGCTCTACCACTTATTAGGGATGTGACTCTGGGTAAATTATTTAACCTCTCTGTACCTCAGTTTTCTCATCTGTGCAATGGGTGTGATATCAGTGCATGTCTCATAGGATGGTTATGAGGATTGCATGAGCTTTTACTTGTAACGTGCCTGGCCCATAGTAAGTTCTGTATATGTGTTTGTTTGTTATATAAGTACTTAAATTAACAAAAGAAGATTATTTGGCGTGGGGAGTGTGATTTCTAAGAAAAAAAAAAGCTAATGGTAAGACTGGAAATAAAATCAAAGAAAGCGCTCTTCCGGGGACGGCGTCTATCAGGCATTCAGAATGGTCCAGCATTTGACCTACTTACTGTCAGGCTGTCCTACAACACAGCCTCTAACAAAACTAAGCTGTCCCGGACCCCTGGTAATAGAATCATTTACCTTTATACCAAGAAGGTTGGGAAAGCACCAAAATCTGCATGTGGCGTGTGCCCAGGCCGACTTCGAGGAGTTCGTGCTGTGAGACCTAAAGTCCTTAGGAGGTCGTCCAAAACGAAAAAACACATCAGCAGGGCCTATGGTGGTTCCATGTGTGCTAAGTGTGTTTGTGACAGGATCAAGCGTGCTTTCCTTATTGAGAAGAAAATTGTTGTGAAAGTGTTGAAGGCCCAAGCACAGAGTCAGAAAGCTAAATAAAAAAAATGAAGTTTTTTGAGTAATAAAAAAAAATCAAAGAAAGCCCTGAGAACATAAAGGTAAGAGAGTTTCAGTACAACGCATAAGGCATGATAGCATCTGTGGGGGAAAAAGCTATATCTACAAGATATGTGTCTGTATGTAAACTCATAGAAATGTGTCTGGCAGGATACTCAGCTCCCTGGAGGGGATGGCCAAGGAGAACCTCAGCATTAATTTCCATATTTGAATCGTTACCATGAGAACATATCTGTGTGTTCTTTGTGAAACTTTTTTTTTTTTTAAATCAACGTTAAAGGGGCGCCTGGGTGGCTCAGTTGTTACGCGTCTGCCTTCGGCTCAGGTCATGATCCCAGGATCAAGCCCCACATCGGGCTCCCTGCTCCGCGGGAAGCCTGCTTCTCCCTCTCCCGCTTCCCCTGCTTGTGTTCCCTCTCTCGCTGTCTCTCTCTCTGTCAAATACATAAATAAAATCTTTAAAAAAAATAAAATAAAATAAATCAACATTAAAGAACAAAGCGCCCAGGAAGCAGCCAGGAAGACTAGCAGGCTCTGCCATCCGGGAGTGAAGGGAAGTCACAGAAGAGATGACATCAGAATTGGATCTTCAAGGAGGCGTTGCCCGAGGGAAAGAGATTGCTGCAGCCGGGGCAGCTGGAGAAGAAGATGACGTGTTTGAGGAAGGATGGGAATTTGTCTGAGCAGAGCTCTGATGTGTGTGGTTGGGCGGGGAGAGGAAGGGAGGGACAGGTCTGAGATGAGGCTGTGCGGATGGGTTTAGGGCCGGTTGTAAAGGGCTTCTACGCACACAGAGGGGATTGAACTTTGTGGAGACAACTTCTTAAGCCACTTCAGGGGCACGATCACAAAAGAAGTCTCCTTGGGCAGCCGGGTGGCAAGTGGACGGGAGAGGTAGGGAATGGGTGCGTGGGGACTGGTTAAGGAGGCTGCCGCCCTGCCCCTCGAGAATTGCCCCGGAAGTGACACAAGAGTGTCGGTGTCGGGACAGAGAAAAGGCTTGATTTTAGAGAGAATTAGGAGGAGGCGTCCATAGTACCTGCCTCTCAGCATCGACTCCCCCGTTTTCGTGGTAACTGTATCCTGCTTTGAGAAATTACGTTTTTTCACCTTTAGCCTTTGTGCTTTTGGCTCTGGGCCCCCGGGGTAGGATACAGGATATAAGTCATTGACGCATTCTGTCCCCTCAGCCACCTTTCCTGGAGGAGCACATGATCCAAAGCAGGACAGTCAGGCCCACCAAGACCCATTCTGGGACATCCAGAAGCCAACTCCCTCCTGAGACCAGGTGTGAGATGATGGGAACCTGGAGCTGCTCAAGCCACCATGTGCCCAAGGGAAGGCGAGTCTATAGCTGGATCTTGGCAACATCTTTGGAGCCCCAGATCAAGCCAAACCTTAGCCAGCTGTGGCCACAGACTTCTCACAAGCCAATGCTTTTTTAATTAAATTTAATTTAATTTGGTTTGGGGACGCCTGGGTGGCTCAGTTGGTTAAGTGTCTGCCTTCAGCTCGGGTCATGATCCTAGGGTCCTTGCTCAGCGGGGAACCTGCTTCTCCCTCTCCCTCTGCCTGCTGCTCCCCCTGCTTGTGCTCTCTCTCTCTCCCTCTCTCACTGACAAATAAATAAATAAAATCTTAAAAAAAATTAATTTAGTTTGGTTTAAGTCAGTTTGAGTTGCATTTTCTGTTCAAACTGACTCAATTAAGAGCATTCAGTGTTTCTAATGATTAGCCCTGGGAACAAGGAGCATCTCTGAAATCTATTGCTCTTAGTCTCATGGTAAGAAATGAGGACAAAAAGATGTCCTTAGCCACTGTCAGGCCCTCTTAGGGAGGGGAGGATGTGTTGTTCTGATTTGCTAAGTTAACAGAATGCAATAAGGCTTTAGAGATTCTTGAAGGGGTGGCCTAGACCAGTGTGACTCCCAGACTTTGGGATTTCACAGAATTCAGCAGCAGAATTACAAAGACAAATGTTAGGGTCCAAAATTAGAATGCCAAGTGTTTTGTTTTGTTTCGTTTGTTTTTAAAGAGAGAGAGAGAGAGCAGGGGGAGGGAGGGGCATGGGGAGGGGCAGAGGGAAAGGAAGAACAAGAGAATCTCAAGCAGAATCCCCACTGAATGTGGAGCCTGTCCCAGAGGTCATGACCTGAGCCAAAACCAAGAGTCAGATGCCCAACTGACTGAGCCACCCAGGGGCCCCTAAAATTGCCAAGTTTTAATTTTGTTAAGTAATCATAAAAGAATATCGTATCATAAAATATCATAAAAGAAATACTTTTACTCTCTCACTTTCTCAAACATACACACACAGAGAAAGGATAACTTTCAAATAAAGGATATCCCTTTAAAATGAACACCTCTGGTGGCTTTGTGAAAGACACTACATTGGGCGCCTGGGTGGCTCAGTTGGTTAAGCGACCGCCTTCGGCTCAGGTCATGATCCTGGAGTCCCGGGATCGAGTCCCGCATCGGGCTTCCTGCTCAGCAGGGAGTCTGCTTCTCCCTCTGACCCTCTTCCCTCTCGTGCTATCTCTCATTCTCTCTCTCTCAAATAAATAAATAAAGTCTTTAAAAAAAGAAAAGAAAAGAAAGAAAGACACTACATTGTACTCACGTTTCTCTCTCTGTCTCACGTACGTGAAAACTTTTTACTAGCATTGCCTAGTGGAGAATCCTGTGCCCCTCGGTAGAGTCCCCACCCCTCAGATGTCATCCACATCCCTGGGACAGGGGAAGTCGGAACAACACAGGGTCCCAGGCCTAGGAGGAGGATTGCAGATCCCAGGGAAAGGCCTCACTCAAGGCAGGGAGGATCTGGCAAGGGAAGCCAGACAGTGAGAGCATGAAGCTTGGAGAGACCTGAGGAAAATCTCCCATTCCCGCCACTGCCCGAGCCCAACCAGCCCTCTCACCAGTCCACTGCCTGAGTAGGGACCCCGGGAGCCCTGAGCACAGACGAGTTGCAGCACTGGGTCTAGATGAAGGTGCTGGGAGAGACAGGAGCCTGTGAACAGGAAGCAGGAGCAGCCTCGCTGGGGATTCACCATCAACAGAGCCTGGGGCCAGCTCCGGAGTGAGGAGGTGGGCTGCTCTCTTGTGCCCTGAGGAAGAGTAGCTCCTTCAGCTCAGCTCAAAGAGGGGGAAGACGTTAGCCTGAAGGTGAAGGGATGGGAGTCTCTCCCCTCCACAGCCCCTTCCTGGGGCAGGCACTGACCCACCCAGTGAAGCGGGGTTCGTAGGAAGGAGTCTTTGACGAATCACTGTTAGCATGCATGCGCACTGTGGTTATGCGGTCAATACCAGAAAGTGCTCCAGCTTTCTGTCAGAGGGATCTGAACATCCTCCTTTTAAAGGGAGACTGGATGGAAGCTCCTGGCTGAGAGCCAGGACCCTGGGGCACAGCAGGTGGACAACCAGAGGGAGGGAGAAAGGGGAGAGTGAGGAAAGCACAGAGGAAGGCCAGGGAAGCAAGGCCCAGACGAGGCAGGCAGGAACGGACTGAGAGGAGACACTATGGGAAAAGAAAAAGACTCTTTGCACTGGGCTCTGGACTCTAAGCATTTGCACAAAGTGCATACACTGACACGAGAGTATGTTTCTCTAATAGTAGGCTCTGCTTTTCCATGCTTCTGACATTAAGGACTGAGTTAAGGAGTTAGTGTAAAGATACAGGGCACATTAAGGAAACCAAAGACTTTGAGAACCTGAATTCCAGAAGGCCAGGCCTCAAGGAGTCCATGTCAGGAACCAGTGGTAGATTCAAAGGCATCCCAGGAGCCTCAGCAAGTTGAAATCCTCGGGTCTTCATTCTCTCCCCTCTCTTGCTCTTGTCAACTCTCAGGCCCTGCCAACTCATCTGTCTTTGCCTTATTTCCCACCTAAGTTCCTGAGAAACCCAAGATCTAAGCTGCTCTGAACATCTATCTCCAGTGGGTCCTTGAAGACCATCATCTCTGGCCAGTCTACAAATCCCCTGACCTTGAGCTAGGGGTCCATGAGCTTGGGCAGAGAATAGCAGGGGAGCGGCATGAGGTTCCAGTCCAGAGTGGCCACCAAGAGCTCAGAACACTTTGTGTCTTCTCCCAAGTGTTGTGGCTTCCCCACCAGAGGCATATCCAATCACAGCTCTGGAACCCCATGACTTTGAGGTCAAGCGAGGCTGCATGACCTGAGATCCTACAATCCCATGCTCCTGGGGCCTAGACCTGCCCCCCACCATATCAGAGAAGCCAGAGAATGCATGCCAAGTCATATGCACTGTGTTGTTTATTGTCACATGTTACCCATGGGACAGGGGACGGGATGGGGAAGGGAGCCCTCAGGCAGAGAGGGATGGAAGGAGGGGGAAGTGGGAACCATCCATTTTCTGAACTCTGCCCTTTCTTCCAGCTGTTGATGGGTGCAGGCTTGGCCGCCAGCAGGACTCCCTCAGATACAAGCACAGTGTTGTGTGAGAAGGTTGGGCACTGTCTCATACTTGAAAGAGTAACCGCCATCTGAGGTGGTGCGGACACGTAGAGGCCTCATGGTCCCAGGGAGGGCAGCACAGCAGGGCTGGGCCCCTGGCACCAAAGAAAAGGGTTGGACAGGGGTAGGAGGAGCCCCGGGCCCCGGCAGGGGCAGGTCTGGTGTGGCAGCCAGCCCACAGCCACCGTGACAATAGTGGAAGATGAAACTGGGAGGGTGCACAATCCACCGGTCCCAGCCCAGCTCCTGGAAGGAGATATTGAGGGCCGCTCTGTGACAGTCAGCATGGGCGGCGGGTTCCTCCGGAGGTCTCTGGAGCAGACGCAGCGCGGCCGGAGACCAAGGCCAGGGCAGCGGGGGAGTTGAGCGTCGGGCTCGCTCGCCTCCCCTGGGGGGCTTGGCCCGGCTGTGGGCCACCAGGAAGGGTGTGGCCTCGGGTCGGGCTGAGCAGGAACAGAGAGCACAGCGCAGCTGCAGGACCAGGACAGGGCTGGTCAGCAGAGGGAGTGCAGAGGGGGCCAGGTGCAGCACCGCCCAGCGAGGGGGTGCCTGGCCCAACGACATGGGCACGGCCATGGGGACCCCTGATGACAGAGCCAGCAGGCTTAGCAGGGGCCCAGAGCTATTGGAGGCTGCTTTGCTCTGCCTGGCCAGGCCCGTGTGGAACCACAGGTGGGCTGAAGTCACTTGGCGGCCGCGCGTGTGCTGGGACGGCCGGAACACGTATGTGAAGAGGCCGTCCTCGGCCTCCTGGCTCAGCTCTCTAGCAGCTGACTCAACCGCACAGCCGGCACCTGCAGGAGACAAAGGGAAGGGAGAGGGCAGCCCTGACTGGCACAGCCTGGGACTTCTCATCCTCAGCAGCCGGGATACCACGGCAGTTCATCAGCCAGCCACACCCTGACCGCTGTCAGCCTCCTGAGAGAGCTGACAGAGGCTCTCCATTTGTTATTTCACCCTTAACGGACTTAAAAAATACAAGATGTGGCCAACTTCTCTCTGAAATGGTTTTACCAATTAATATTCCATTCAGCAATGTATGTACAGGCCCTGCCCACCCTCTACCTTCACCAGCGCTTGGCATCGGTAGACCTAAATTTTTGTTCACCAGTAGCATGAAATGGGATCTTGGATCCTCTTGAATACTCGGGCATTTGTTTTATTCCCCCATACGCCTTCAAAAAAAATTTTTTTTTTAAGATTTTACTTTTAAGAGGCGCCTGGGTGGCTCAGTCGTTAAGTGCCTGCCTTCAGCTCAGGTCCTGGGATCGAGCCCTACATCGGGCTCCCTGCTCCGTGGGAAGCCTGCTTCTCCCTCTCCCACTCCCCCTGCTTGTGTTCCCTCTCTCGTTGTGTCTCTCTCTGTCAAATAAATAAATAAAATCTTTTTAAAAAAAAGAAAAGTTTTTATTTTTAAGTAATCTCTACACCCAACATGGGGCTTAAACTCACAACCCCGAGATCAAGAGTCACACGCTCTTGCCACTGAACCAGCCAGGTGCCCCACCTCATGTATCTTATATTGTCAGAAATATTGCATGATACATTCTTTAAAACAATTCTACTTTTAGGGGCACCTGGGTGGCACAGTCAGTTGAGCATCTGACTCTTGGTTTCGGCTCAAGTCATGATCTCATGGGTCATAGGACTGAGCCCCGCATGGGGCTCCACACTCAGTGTGGAGTTTGCTTGAGATTCTCTGCCTCACCCTCTGCCCCTCCAGCTCACACACTCTCTCTCTCTCAAATAAATAAATAAATCTTTTTAAAAATTCCACTTAAAAAAATAGGTTACTATCCGAAAGAAAAAGGAGGGGGAGGAGGGGAAACCATATAACCCAGGATAGAAGGCAGTGCTTTCTGAGAAAGGCAGTTGGCATCCCTCCACTACAGGTCTGCAGACTCTACTAAACACTCATGACTAGGTGAAGGACTGCAGATTGGGACAATACTGTCGTGTGGATTCTCTCATTATAAATCTCACGATTGATCTATTTTTTTTATTTATTTGACAGAGAGAGAGACAGCGAGAGAGGGAACACAAGCAGGGGGAGTGGGAGAGGGAGAAGCAGGCTTCCCGCGGAGCAGGGAACCCCATGCAGGGCTTGATCCCAGGACCCTGGAATCATGACCGGAGCCTAAGGCAGACGCTTAACGACTGAGCCACCCAGGTGCCCCTCACGATTGATCTCTTTTGCGGATAAGGAAACAGGGTTACAAAGGGGAAGTGACATTTAACTACTAAGTGGCCAGGCTGGGATTCTGCCTGATCCCAAAGCCACATGAAGTCACTGCGGCACAGGGAGGCAGGAACTCCTCTCCGAGGGAAAGATAGGCCAGACTAGAAGAATGTCCACCTGGAAGAGGGCTTTACTGGTTCAGTCAGTTCCACTGACTGTGGAACACGGGAACATACATAAGGAGATGAAAAGGGGATTCAAGAGAAAGTAGACTAATTTCCTGAAAATTTTCCCAACTAATCTTACCCCAACATTTCTGTATCTTCTCAAGTCTCAACTAACTGGGGCTAAAGAAACAAGGTTTGCGCAGGGAGCGAGGCGGGGGAAGAAGGAAAGGTGGCATAAAGGGGCCCAAGCCCAAATATCTCTTTCTAGAGACCCTTGGTCTCCCAAATGAATGTCCCCCAAGTGACTCCTCTGAGCCTCGCTCCATTTCGCTTAATCCTGAGAGGTAAGCATCATTGCCCATTTTCAGGTGACGAGACAGAGACTCAAACCCAGACCTGCCTGGCTCCTGAGCCCATGCTGTACGTACCGCACTGCTTCTCAAAGTCGCCCTGCCGGTGCCCCATGCTCATTACCTGTAGCCGGGAAAAGGATGGCCTGGGAGACATCCTCCTCCTCCCTGGGCTCAGAGCCCCTGCGCAGGAAGCCCCCCGGGGCATGTCTTCGGGGCAGACGCCTGACTCCAGGATCCCCACCTTCCCCGGCCAGTGCCGGAGGCCCCAAAGCATCCAAGAACAGGGCCCTCACCTTGGCCAGGACAAGTGCCCGGTCCAGCTCTGGCCCATGGCAGCCATGCCCACTCTTTGGGGACAGCAGTAAGAGGAGCAGGAGTGGTAGCTGGGGCAGCATAGCTCACCTAGCCCTGCCAACGGTGAACCCGCACCCTGCCCTGTGCCCCCTCGGTTAGTGTCTGCCCCTCGCCTCCCCACTCTGCCCTCCCCATCCCACCGCGAGTCCTCTTCTACCCTTCTCATCCTGGTCTCCCCAGTCCTTCCCACGCCCTGCAATCCAGAGTGGCCCCTGCCCATGGCATTGAGACCTCCTATCTCTGACGCAGATGTCTGTGGCCCTGAGCCTTATCTCCCACTCCTGCCAAGCATGTGGGGGAGGGGGCTGGTGAGGGTTTTCACCCCGTGCGACCTGACCCACACATACCACCCCTTCCCCCTGCACACACACAGACTCTCTCTCTCTCTCTCTCTCTCTCTCTCTCTCTCTCACACACACACACACACACACACACAGAGCCACATCCCAGGACCCAGCACAAAGGTGACATCCGGTGGGACAAGGAGCCTGGGAGCTGGGGTCTGCCAGTTCCTAAAAGTGTTATTCGTAGGGGGAACAGAATGCGCCAGCCCCTCAGACCTTCTGGGGCCCCTTTCAACCAAGCAGCTGCTGGGCCAGTCATGGGGGGAAGGGCTGGGGCTGGGGCTAGAACTGGGGCTAGGGTGGGGGGCAGGTGGTCCCGCCTGCTCTAAACTTAGCCTAGAGGAGCCAGTCTGGGCTCTTGTCCCTCCAGCTGTGTCATCAGAGAATATTTTTGGGATTGGCAGCTGCAGGCGCCTCTGCCACTCAGGCCCAAGCCTGGCCGGCGGTTGGGGACCTGGCGGCTGGAGGTGGGAGGGAGGAGGGGAAAGAGGCCCATGCTGTGGGAGGGGGCTGGGAAGAGAGGCTCTCCGGAGCAGGAAGCCAGGCCGCGGGCAGAGGAGGCTGCGGGGCCCCTCGCTGCAAAGGCAAACAGGAAGGACTGCCCCCTGAGCGCCTCGGCTCGGGGCCCGGGAATCGCCGCCGCCGCAGAGCCGCAGCTCCGGGCCGAGGGTAAGGAGACGAACCCGGAGCGGGCGGCCGGGGAAGCGGGGGGAGCTCCGCGGGTGCCCGCGCCCCGGCCCCAGCCGCGCCCCGCCTCGCGGGCTCCCGCCGCCGCCCCCGGGCCTCCGCGCGCCCGCCGCCCGCCCTTCCCCCCGCACCGCTGCGGGCCGGCGGCGACCGCCACGATGAAGGCGGGCTCCGGGGATCAGGGGAGCCCCCCGTGCTTCCTGCGCTTCCCGCGGCCCGTGCGGGTGGTAAGTGGAGCCGAGGCCGAGCTCAAGTGCGTGGTCCTGGGGGAGCCGCCGCCCACTGTCGTGTGGGAGAAGGGCGGCCAGCAGCTGGCGGCCTCGGAGCGCGTGAGCTTCCCGGCGGACGGCGCCGAGCATGGCCTGCTGCTGAGCGGCGCGCTGCCCACCGACGCGGGGGTCTACGTGTGCCGCGCCCGCAACGCGGCCGGGGAGGCCTACGCGGCGGCCGCCGTCACCGTGCTGGAGCCGCCGGCACCCGAGCCCGAGCCCCAGCCCGCCGAGCACCCGCTGCCGCCTCCCGGGGCCGGGGAGGGCGCCCCGGTGTTCCTGGCGGGGCCCCGGTCCCAGTGGGTGCTGCGGGGGGCGCAGGTGGTGCTGACGTGCCAGGTGGGGGGCCTCCCCGCGCCCGCGCTCTACTGGGAGAAGGACGGGATGGCCCTGGACGAAGTGTGGGACAGCGGCCACTTCACGCTCGAGCCTGGCCGCGCCGAGGGCGGCCAGGGCGTGAGCCTAGCGCTGCGCATCCTGGCAGCGCGGCTGCCCGACTCGGGCGTCTACGTGTGCCACGCCCGCAACGCGCACGGCCACACGCAGGCCGGCGCGCTGCTGCAGGTGCACCAGCCCCCCGAAAACCCGCCCGAGGACCCCGACGAGGCCCCCAAGCCCGTGGTGGAGCCGCTCAAGTGCGCGCCCAAGACCTTCTGGGTGAACGAGGGCAAGCACGCCAAGTTCCGCTGCTACGTGATGGGCAAGCCCGAGCCCGAGATCGAATGGCACTGGGAGGGCCGCCCGCTGCTCTCCGACCGCCGCCGCCTCATGTACCGCGACCGCGACGGCGGTTTCGTGCTCAAGGTGCTCTACTGCCAGGCCAAGGACCGCGGGCTCTACGTGTGCGCAGCGCGCAACTCGGCCGGCCAGACGCTCAGTGCCGTGCAGCTGCACGTCAAAGGTACTGCGGCGCCCCCGGGGCTCCCGGGGCCCTGGGGAGGGGCCTCCAGCGCTGCCCCGGAGACGGTGGGGGAGAGGGAAGGCTGACTAATCACATACCTTTTCCTGCCCGCCTCCCGCCCCCCAGGGATTCGGATTTAGTAGGTCTCCAGGGTACCCGGGAACTGCTTAGCAAACCCCCTAAGTGATACTGAGGCCGAGGGTGGAAAATGACTCTTTGATAAACGGCTTTAAGGAGTGACTGAAGGACCAACCAAGAGGGAGCGCTTCTAGTCCTAAGGAGTGACTGATGGACCAACCAAGGGGGAGCGCTTCTAGTCCCGTGGATTTCAGCCTCTTTGTTTTACTCCCCTCTCCCTCAACGGAAATCCCATGTGGGGCCCCAACATATAAGACTGATATAAGGAACATTTTATGGGTGTAAATTTCTAGGTCCAGATTTATACCGTGTACTTATAAAGCCCATCAGTGAGAACCAGGGTGCTATTTTATTGAATATACACGTTTTAAGACGAGGCTGCGTTCATAACTGGGTCTCATCTGTGAGCCCTGTGGGCAAGTCTGGGGCTGCAGGCGACACATTGAGAAACTCCTGATTCACACCAAAGGTAGGCTTGAGGGAGGAAACATGCCCTGTTTCGAAAATGCTCTCCAGGTTTGAAAGAAGAAGGTGAACGAGAGGATATTCCTATTTCAAAGTTGAGTCATCAACAGTATCTCATAAATGCTTACAGTGCTCATAAACAGAAAATCCAGAGGGGGGATTTAAAAAACCACCCCAAACTCCCACTGGAAGGTAAAGCTCTCCGTAATCAGAGTTCATCAGAACTCGAGGGATTATACCTTCATTGGTTATTACCCACCATGTTCCCTCAGAGGAAGAAAAGTTGGCAAATCTCCAGAGCCCTGCCTGGCGCTCAGTCGGGCATGTGGCCCCTGTGCTGAGGTCCGGTGTGCCCCAACCCGCCGGGGCCTCACTAACTAACACCATCAGGAAAGAGAAGCCCAGTGGGAAGGCAGAGCTTCCCACAGCTGTGGGACAAACATGCTACTCCAGCGGCCTCATAACTCACCGGTCATTTCCGTCATCATGCTTTCTTCTCGTAAAATGCAGTTTTGAAAATGACTAAAGTACTTTTTTATATATATATTTTTCATCGTACTTTTAAAAATCATTTTATTTATGTATTTATGTATGTATTTTCACCAGGATAATTGTATTGTACCCTTTGATCCTCATCTCCTATCCTCCCCCACCCCCGTAACTAGCAGTTTGTTCTCAATAGTTAAGAGTCTGTTTCTTGGTTTGCGCCCCGCCTCTTTTTTTCCCCCTTTGCACGTTTATTTTGTTTCTTAAATTCCACGTACGAGTGAGATCATAGGGGATTTGTCTTTCTCTGACTGACTTATTTCGCTCAGCATTCTATTCTCTAGCTCCATCCACGTGAAAACGACTAAAGTACTTTAAAAATGAAATTCGACTCAGACCCTTGCAGAATTTGTGTAGGGCCCTCAGGGGCCCCAGGGAACAGCTTGAAAATCACTGATGTAATCCAAGCCCTTCCATCCCTTTCCCCACTTTAAAGTCAGGAAACTTGAGCGGCCGACTCTAGATTTTGGCTGCGGTCATGATCTCAAGGTCCTGGGATCAAGCCCCACATCCCGCATCAGGCTCTGTGCTCAGTGGGGAGTCTGCTTCAGGATTCTCTGTCTCTCCCCCTCTCTAAAATAAATAAATAATTATTTTTTTTAATAAGTATTTTTTAAAAATAATAAAGTCAGGAAACCGAGGCCCAGGATCACTAAAATGGCCTTGTTCAAGGTGATGTGGTTGATGAGTGTCAGGGTCAGATGAGAACTTAGGCCATCTGACTTCCCTTCCAGTGGTTTTTCTGTGATTCCAGAATACCTGCAGGCCCCGGGAGAAAAATGGCAGGAGCTACTGTGGGTTTAGGCAGTTGATATAAGGAGTCCTTACCCTGGCCGGGCCCCTTCCAGAGCCTTCTTCTGTCTCTTCCCCTCTGCACAGAGCCCCGCCTCCGCTTCACCAGGCCCCTGCAGGACGTGGAAGGCCGGGAGCACGGGATTGCCGTGCTGGAGTGTAAAGTGCCCAACTCTCGCATTCCCACGGCCTGGTTCCGCGAGGACCAGAGGCTGCTGCCGTGCCGCAAGTACGAGCAGATCGAGGAGGGCACTGTCCGGCGCCTCATCATCCACAGGCTGAAGGCAGATGATGACGGCGTCTACCTGTGCGAGATGCGGGGCCGGGTGCGCACCGTGGCCAACGTGACAGTCAAAGGTGGGGTGGCCAGTGGGAGGATTCCCCGGGCTGAGGCATGCAGGTGCCCAGACCCCAGGCTGAACGATTCCCGTGCGTATCTCAGGGCCCATTCTGAAGCGGCTGCCCCGGAAGCTGGACGTCCTAGAGGGAGAGAATGCGGTGCTGCTGGTGGAGACACAAGAAGCTGGGGTCGAGGGGCGCTGGAGCCGCGACGGGGAGGACCTGCCGACCACCTGCCAGAGCAGCTCTGGCCACATGCACGCCCTGGTCCTTCCAGGGGTCACCCGAGAAGATGCTGGCGAGGTCACCTTTAGCCTGGGCAACTCCCGTACCACCACTCTGCTCAGAGTCAAATGTGAGGGCATGAGAGCCCGTGGGCAGGAGGGCGACCAGATGCCAGAGGCGGACTCAGGGTGGGAGGGCTGCAGGGAGGCTGGAGCAGGGCTGGAATGCACACCCTGCCTTTGTCCCAGGTGTCAAGCACAGCCCCCCGGGACCCCCCGTGTTGGCAGAGATGTTCAAGGGCCATAAGAACACAGTCCTGCTGACCTGGAAGCCCCCCGAACCAGCCCCTGAGACCCCCTTCATCTACCGGCTGGAGCGGCAGGAGGTGGGCTCCGAAGACTGGATCCAGTGCTTCAGCATCGAGAAAGCCGGAGCCGTGGAGGTCCCAGGAGACTGTGTGCCCTCCGAGGGCGACTACCGCTTCCGCGTCTGCACGGTCAGCGAACATGGCCGCAGCCCCCATGTTGTGTTCCACGGGTCCGCTCACCTCGGTGAGTCAGTGCTGTCGGCCCTGGCCTGCGGCGGCCATACCCCAGTTGGGCCCTCCCCATCCTCTCTCCTCCCTCCCCCAGTCTTTGCTGTACCTTCCGTACCTACCTCTGTACCTTCCGCCTGCACACCCTTGCGCTCTGCCGCCCGTCTGGTTCTGATGGCCACACTCCGTCCCCATCACAGTGCCCACAGCTCGCCTGGTGGCCGGTCTGGAGGATGTCCAGGTATACGACGGGGAAGATGCAGTCTTCTCCCTGGATCTTTCCACCATCATCCAAGGCACCTGGTTCCTTAATGGGGAAGAACTCAAGAGTCACGAGCCAGAGGGCCAGGTGGAGCCCGGGGCCCTGTGCTACCGGATCGAGCAGAAAGGTCTGCAGCACAGACTCCTCCTGCGAGCCGTCAAGCACCAGCACAGCGGGGCCCTGGTTGGCTTCAGCTGCCCCGGTGTGCAGGACTCAGCCGCCCTCACCATCCAAGGTCGGTGCTGGTGGGGACCAGGGTGGACAGATAGATAGGGTCAAGACGCAGAAGGCCCATTTCAGCCTACGTGCAATGTAGAGGAGACTCCTTACTATCTTCATCAGCTTCGTAGCCACATTCTCTGGAGCACTTTGTGGTTGATGGAATTCTGTCACATTTGTTATCTCCAAGACACAGACCCTGGTTCCTAGTCCCAGACTGCTTCCTATAATCGATAACATTATCAAAGCAACTTCCTATGTGCTGGGCACAACCCTAATCATTTCACATACATTGTATTCATTAACACGGTTCTCTCAACAGCCCTGTAAGGTAGGCTCTTCTCTTACCCCATTTTACAGATGGAGCAGCTGAGTCACAGGTTAAGTGACTTGCCCAGAATCACCAAGCTAATGAGCGGTAGTGCTGGGTGATGAAGCCAGGCAGGCTGGCTCCAGACTCAACCCTGTGCCACCTGTGGACGGTTCTTGGTGGGCATCTGAAAGTGCAGGGACATGTGGCACTTGCCATCTCACCATCGCCAGAGTTTGTAGGGCCCATCGAGGAGTTCCTTGGTGCCCAAGCACAGGGCCCGGAGGTGGTCAGCTGCCGGCATCCTAGGGGGAGGGCAGAATAAGAACCAGCAACCAGAGTAGCGTTTCCAGAATGCAAACGGGGATCCCTGACATCAGAGTCGCCTGGAGGGCTAGTTGATAAGACAGATTCCCTGGCCCTTGCATGCGTGTGTGGGGCCTAAGAACCTGCATTTTCAGCAGATTCCCTAGGAATTCTGTACACTAAAGCCGTTGCGCTTGAGAGTTGGTGTGTAAGCCCCAGATGATTTTTTTTTAAATCCCAACAAATGCATTGACAGTGACAGCAGTTGTGTGGCCTGATGGAGGCACCCCCCCCCCCTGCAGCAGAGAGGGGTGCTGATCCCAGGCAGAGCGTGACGAGAGTGCTGCCTGTGCCCACGCCTCTCCCCACACAGAGAGCCCGGTGCACATCCTGAGCCCCGAGGACAAGGTGTCCTTGACCTTCACGACCTCGGAGCGGGTGGTGCTGACCTGTGAGCTCTCCCGGGTGGACTTCCCAGCGTGCTGGTACAAGAATGGGCAGGAGGTAGAGGAGAGCGAGTCGCTAGTGGTGAAGATGGATGGGCGCAAACACCGCCTGATCCTGCCGTCGGCCGAGGTCCAGGACAGCGGCGAGTTTGAGTGCAGAACGGAGGGGGTCTCCGCCTTCTTCAGTGTCACCGTCCGAGGTCAGCAACTGTGGTGGTCTGGGCTCCTGAAGCTGAGGCTGACTCTAGGGGCCACGTGAGCCCCGTCCCTTGGAGTGTCTGCTTGGGGGGGGTCCCTTCTGGGGAGAGCCTAGTGGGCCAGGGGACATGTATTCAAATTATTCTGTTCTGGCTTCTAAGTCCTCCCTCCACCAACACCCGCCAGCATACTTGCCCTCCTCATACCCTGCTCTGGGTAGGGGGTAGGGAAACAAAACGTAAACAAAAGGGAAGGAGAAACGGGGGCTAACATTCACTGGGTACCTACCATGAGCCAAACGTTATACAAAATGCTTCGCATATATACCATTTCATGTAATCTTCACAACTGGGTAAGAAGGAATAGATCTCCAGTTCCCAGAGGAAGAAACTGAGGCTCAGAGAGATGGGATTTACCCATTATCACAGCCAGCAAACACCATAGCTGGGTTCACACCCAGGTCTGTGCTTACCCTCCTGCCTCAGGTGGCCCGGGGCAAAGGGACGCTTTAAGTGCAGTGGCCCAGTGGTTCTCAAGCCAGTCCATGTTCTGGCTGCTTCAGAACCACCCTGGAAGCTTGTTATACATACATATGCCCAGGCCCCCCAGACCTCTAGCGCCAGGCTGTCCACGGTAGAGCCTAGGGATCCACTCTGGGAGGGCAGCTTGGGAACCCCTGATTCAGCTCATCTTCCCACTTTGAATGGAAATTCTGTTTCAACCCTGTTGCTAGGAGGTCGTCCAGCTACTGCCTACATGCCCCCAGTGATGGGGAACTTACTACCTGTAGAGAGCAGCTGTCTCACGGTGGCACTGCTAAGTCGTTCCCGCCCCCTGCCCATCCTGGGGCCA
The DNA here is from genome assembly GCF_003265705.2 of Callorhinus ursinus. NCBI lineage: Eukaryota > Metazoa > Chordata > Mammalia > Carnivora > Otariidae > Callorhinus > Callorhinus ursinus. The sequence continues at coordinate 16,722,559 of NW_027397064.1, forward strand.
GTGCTCCAGGGGCTCCCTTGTAAAACCAGCAGCAGGCATGGCCCGGATGGGGCCCATGATGGTGACCTCCCCTCAGCCAAGACAGAGGCTATCTGTGCCTCCCCCAACCATGTCCCCACCGAGCCACCTCTGACCCGCTGGAGACCCAACTCAGGGAGCCCTCAGGTGCCACAGGATCTGCATTGCCTCACCCGCCATGCACTCAGTACCCCCACGTTCTTGCTCCAGACACCCTGCACAGCATGGCCCTCAACCCTCCCAGGGTCCCCCAGGGAGGAAGCGGTCTCCTCTGTGTGTGTTGGGGGGGGTGTCTGTGTGACCTGGTTTCTGCTCCCCACCAGACCCCCCGGTGCATATCCTGGATCCCCAGGAGCACGTGTTCGTGCACGCCATAACCTCAGAGTGTGTCATGCTAACCTGTGAGGTGGACCGAGAAGACGCCCCCGTGCACTGGTACAAGGACGGGCAGGAGGTGGAGGAGAGTGACTTTGTGGTCCTGGAGAAGGAAGGGCCCCACCACCGCCTGGTGCTGCCTGCTGCCCAGCCCCCAGATGGCGGTGAATTTCAGTGCGTCGCCGGAGATGAGCGTGCCTACTTCACGGTCACCATCACAGGTGGGGCGCCAGGCAGGCCCGTGGGATACCACCCGGGCAGCTGTCACGCTCTCACCCCCCCGGGCCACTGTCCCCAGGCCCTGCTCCCCTCTCCCTGGCTGATCCCAGGTCCCTCCTTGGTCTGCACCCTGAGGTTCAGTCACCCACAGAAAATGCCTGGAAAATTAACACTGGCCAGGGTGCATGATTCCCAGGGAAGCTCTGCTCTCTCCGTTCTCCAGCAAAGGGGAGCTTGAGGAATGGCAGCTGTATGGCGGGGCAGGGTCCAGGGCAGGTGGGCCCCTGCCCTAGAGGGCTCAGAAGCTCTCAAGAGCCTAAGGGAGGCCCCGGCTCCATCTGGGCACCCAACCCTTCTCTCCCTGGTCCCACCCTCCATACTGTCCCTGTCCCAACCCCGAGAATGTAGCACGTTTCTCTAGCAGAGGCTGCCAGCGTCATCACCACTGTGCCACCATGCCTCTGATGTGCTTTGGTGACCGTGGTCGTGTCTCCAGCTGGGCGTGGCTGTCCGAGCACCAGTGAGACCTAACCTGAGGGAAGGCTCTCTCCTGCGACACATGGCCCACTCGCCAGGAGGAGGGAACAGGCGCGGATGAGGGAGGGCAGCAGGGCCCGTGGGTCCCAGCCATGACTGTCCCCATCCTCCAGACGTCTCCTCATGGATCGTGTACCCCAGCGGCAAGGTGTACGTGGCAGCCGTGCGCCTGGAGCGCGTGGTGCTGACCTGTGAGCTGTGCCGGCCCTGGGCCGAGGTGCGCTGGACCAAGGACGGCGAGGAGGTAGTGGAGAGTCCCGCGCTGCTCCTGCAGAAGGAGGACACGGTCCGCCGCCTGGTGTTGCCCGCTGTCCAGCTCGAGGACTCCGGCGAGTACTTGTGTGAAATCGACGACGAGTCGGCCTCGTTCACCGTCACTGTCACAGGTGTGGGCTCACCCCAGCTGCCCCGGGTCACCGGAGGACGGTCCTGAGCCCTTAGGGGAGCTGGCCACGGACTCCCTAGTTAGCTCGCCGGGGAGGAGGGAGGTAGGGCCGTGGGGCCTGTACCAAGGCTCCTTGCCCGAAAGACCTGGGGGGGGGCGGGGGGGGCCCTGTTCAGCCCCTGTTCGGGGGAGCCGTCTCCTCCCCGGCACTGGCGCCAGGAAGAACTGTGCTCCATCGGCTCGTTGGCCGAGTACTTCCTGCGTGCCGGCCGCTGGGCCCGGGGCTGCGGACACACGCGGGCTCCGTTCTCCCAGAGCCGCCGGTCTAGCTGGGGAGGCCGCTGGTAACCAGGGGTCGCAAACGGGCAGTCCGTAGGGCCCCATGCAGCCCACAGATGTGTTTTGTTTGGCCTGCAGAGTCTTACCAAAGTCAGGACAGTTCAAATAACAATCCGGAGTTATGCATCCTCTTGAAAAAGCCGAAGACCCGGCGGCTCTGGTCCCGCTTCCCCCCATGGCGACGAACAGCTGGTGCTGAGTAGCAGCTACCCCCATATTGCGGGGCCCGCATTCCTCGGTCCTTGCCTCCCTGCCGTGCCTCCTTGCCTCTCCCCAGACTGCTTCCGCCACTGACCTTACCTACCTGGCCCCTGTGGGCGTTGGAGTTTGCGACCCCTGTGTTAAACCAATAAATGCGCAAATAAATGTACAGTGGACACCTCGTGACAAGTGCTGTGAAGGACAAGAGCAGAGGGCTCAACAGAGGAGAACAGGAGAGTCAGGGAGGGCTTTGGAGAAAGTCACCATGCCACCTGTAGGAGCCAGCCCTGGGTTGGGTCTGGACCCCCCCAGTGGCAAGCAGACAGACATGCTCGCTTCTCTCCAGGAGTGCACAGCCTGGCAGGAAAGCCAGACACGTTAGAGGATCTTAGAGTGTGGATTGTCCGGTGTTGTGATAGGGTGCGGCGGGAGCTCAAGGCCGCGTGGCGGCTGGCCTTGTGCACAGGCAGGAAGTGCCTTCAAACTGGATACTTGAGGCAGGGGCTGAGTTAGCTAAGCGGGGTCAGGTGTGGACTGAAGGGAGAGGGGAGACTGTTCAAAACTGGAAAAGCACAGGACGACTATGGAAGTGATGGGGGTTCATTCAGTGCTGGAAACTTAGGGGCTGCAGCCCATGATGCCAATCCCAGTGTGGGGGCGGGGGGGCTTGGTGGGGGAGGGGCGTTGCAGGGCCTAGGCAGCTCTGGCGGGCACAGAAGAACCCTGCTGGCTTCACTGGAGTGCCCGTCCTGCACCTGGCACTGTCTTGTTGCCCTGTCCCCTGCCCTGGCCCAGGAGTGATGCCTCAGTCCAGGCTGAGCTACTTAGCCCGCCCCCCCCCCCCCCACACACTCCCTGCATTCCAGATAGTGCAGCCTGGCACACACAAGCCACAAAGCCAAAGAGGCCTTTCTGCACACGTTCTGTCCTGTAGTGAGGCCCTTCAAGCTCCGGCCAGACATAATGACAGCTACACACATTTCAGCCTACACTTGGCCTCCCCACAAAACACCAGATTCTTCACGGCGAAGTTGACACAAGCACTGCCTCGGCTTTGGGCCAGGGAGAATCAAGTCTGATGCCAAGCTGAGGTCCCACAGCTGTGCAGACCCCCCCCCCCGGCCCCATCACTGCACCCTGTCTTCACCCGACTGCCCCCATCACCTCCCCCCACCTCAGGCAGCCACTCCTCTGCAATTTGCCAGCCTTGCGAGGGCCCCAGAGAACCAGCCCGCATCCTCTAGACTCTTAGAACAAGCCGTTAGGGAGGTGGGTGGTGGAAGCAGAGGACTTGTGTGTGTGCTGGTGAGCACGTCGGCCCATGCGTGCCTCGGCAAACAGTGGGACCGGAAAGCTACCAGTTCCTGAGCCTCGCCACTAGGGGGCTAAATGTTAAAGGAGCTCTAAAAGTGTCCTGGAACCTAGAAGATTCTGAGAGACGTCCAGGGTGCATGGGAGCACGGGCAGGCTCGGACTCAGTGCACCAGTCACTTCCAGTGCTGACATAGCTCCTTTTCTGTGGGGGAGCGACCGGTTTGGAGCAGTTGGAAATGAACTCCCAGAATCAGTGTTTAGCATCCCTGGGGAATTCTCAGACAGGTGTTGGCAAGTCTTGTGCACAGATGCAAAAATCATTACTGAGTTCCGCCCGCCTTGGCTTGCAATCCCTACCAGTGCTCGCAGAGTCTGAGCCTCCCTTTCACAGATGGCTGTTCTCCCCGCCCCTGCCCCAGAACAGGTGTAGCCAGCTGTGACCTTAAAGAGGTTGGGTAATCACTCTGTGCCTCAAGTTCTTCGTCTGGAAAACAGGGATAAACCCATACCCTACCTCTTCGGATCGCTGTGAGGGTTCAATATGTAAAGTGCTTAGGGCTGTTCTGGAACGTTAGGAAATAGTAAGCATTTGCTATTACAGATCCAGGATCTCTTAACGATTCTGATCTAAAAAAAAAAAAAAAAAAAAAAAAAAGTTAACATCAAAAGTCTCTTTGCAAGCTGGCTATTCAAAGTCATTTAGTAAAATCTGAGCTTAACTGCTGTGGAACGATGTCTATTCTTTAATTATCATGCTTAGACTGAGTATATCCACAGGTTACACCGCAGAAATGTTAGTGAGGTTGATGGGGCGGGGGGAGGTGCCCCAGAGGGTGCTGGGAGGAGCAGGTATGTGATCTCTGATAAATGCAGCATTTCTGGGATCTGAAGCATTCGGGATTCTGTCACACCTCTGGCCCCAGGAATTTCAGAGAGCAGGCCCTGGACCTCTCACTCCTTGTTATGATTATCCTTATCACTCTTATTATTGTGAACGACAGGAACTTCTTGCTGCCAGGGAGGCCGACGGTGAGTTTGTGACAGCCTGTGATCACCCCACTCTGCAGAGCCCCCAGTGCGCATCATATACCCCCGGGATGAGGTGACCTTGATCGCCGTGAGCTTGGAGTGCGTGGTGCTGATGTGCGAGCTGTCCCGGGAGGATGCCCCTGTGCGCTGGTACAAAGACGGGCTGGAGGTAGAGGAGAGCGAGGCCCTGGTGCTGGAGAGCGACGGGCCACACCGCCGCCTGGTGCTGCCTGCCGCCCAGCCCGAGCAGGGGGGCGAGTTCGTGTGTGACGCCGTAGATGACTCAGCCTTCTTCACTGTCACCGTCACAGGTGGGCAGTCTCTGGGCATCCTGGGGAGCTAGAGAGGCAGGGGTCTAAGGGACAGACATCCAACCTTCTCATTTCCTGCATCTTAGGGCTCCCCCCACCTGCCCCCTTAGGAGCTTTCATTCAGTCATCAAATATTTATTGAGCAACTACTATGCGCTCAGTGCTGTTCTGAATGCTGACAGAGTAGCAAACCTCCAATTCTCCACTAGAATTTGATTTCATGGAGCTCGAATTCTAGTGAGGATGGACAGACAACCGATAGGTGATGATAAGTACACCAGAGGGAAAGCAGGGAAAAGGGGTACGGAGTGGGGGCGACTTAGGGAGGGGTGTGTATTGGGGCCAGCGAGGTCTGCGTCTACCTCTTTCTGCCCATGGGACCTTGGACAAGTCACTTTCCTCTAAAGAGGCCTCAAGTCCTCATCTGTAAAGTGAAGCCAACATCGGTGCTCTCCTAGGGAGCGTCAGGAGTAACTGTGCCAAGAGCTTCAGTACGCTTAGTGCAGCACCTGGCACACAGCAGGTGCGCATGGATGGTAGCCACCCCGGTCCCAAGAGCTGCGCCGGGAAGAGAGAGGGCTGAGAAGCCAGGGGGTGAGTCAGGTAGAGAGGTCTGCTGGCTGAGCCTGAGCACCGCTTCCTCCGTCTGTCCGCCAGCCCCGCCAGAGAGGATTGTGCACCCAGCAGCCCGCTCCCTGGACCTGCAGTTCGGGGCCCCGGGGCGCGTGGAGCTGCGCTGCGAGGTGGCCCCTGCCGGGTCCCAGGTGCGCTGGTACAAGAATGGGCTGGAGGTGGAGGCATCGGACACGCTGCAGCTGGGAGCCAAGGGGCCTGCTCGCACCCTGACCCTGCCCCACGCCCAGCCCGAGGACACCGGGGAGTATGTGTGCGAGACTCGTGACGAAGCTGTCACCTTCAATGTCAGCCTGGCTGGTGGGTGTGTCCTGCCAGCCTGGGTGTGGGTGGGGGTAGTAAGCCCGAGCCGACATGCTCCTCTTTCTGTCCAGAGCCCCCAGTCCAGTTCCTCGCCCCAGAGGCAGCCCCTGCCCCACTCTGTGTGGCCCCTGGGGAGCCGGTGGTGCTGAGCTGTGAACTGTCCCGGGCTGGCGCCCTGGTCTTCTGGAGTCACAACGGGAGCCCCGTGCAGGAGGGTGAGGGCCTGGAGCTCCATGCTGAGGGCCCCCGCCGCATCCTCTGCATCCGGGCTGCAGAGCTGGCCCACGCTGGCCTCTACACCTGCCAATTCGCGACAGCCCCGGGGGCCCCCAGCCTCAGCTTCACTGTCCGAGTGGCTGGTAAGTGTGGCCTGGGCAGAAGGCCTGAGAGAGCTGCACCCCCAAACCCGTATGAGTCTCCCCCCGACTTCTCTAGCATGCCTCATCCATCCCTCACCCACGTCTCTCGGCATCTTGCTTCCCACTGTCCCTCTCATAGCCCTCGGCCTCTCCCTCCCAGTGACACCCCACTCTGACCCCACAGAGCCCCCCGTGCGGGTGGTGGCCCCCGAGGCAGCCCAGACGAGGGTTCGCAGTACCCCAGGCGGGGACCTGGAGCTGGTGGTGCACCTCTCCGGGCCGGGGGGCCCTGTGCGCTGGTACAAGGACGGGGAGCGACTGGCGAGCCAGGGGCGGGTGCGGCTGGAGCAGGCCGGGGCGAGGCAGGTGCTGCGGGTGCGGGGGACACGGAGCGGGGACGCTGGGGAGTACCTGTGCGACACACCCCAGGACAGCCGCATCTTCCTCGTCAGCGTGGAAGGTAACAGCGCGCCCTCATACCCTGTGGGCCCTGGCACCCCAAATACCACACCTCTGCACTGTCCCGGGACCCCCTCAGCCCCCAATCCCCTCCTTGCTACCTCTGGCTCTAACCAATGCATGCACAACTATTACTGGGACGAGGGTTCAGGCCTCCTTCTTTCAGGAACTGTCTCTATAGAAGGAGGCCTAGCCCAGTGGTTAAAAGCAGGGGCTCTGGAGTCAGCCCACCCCAGTTCCGATCTGGGTTCTGCTTGCCAGGAGGGTGTGACACTGGCAAGTTGCTCCACCTCTCTGAGCCCCAGCTCTGAAGTGGGGAGATGGTGCTTGTCTTATAGGGCTGCGGTGACAGCTAAATAAGATAGGGTCTGGGCGCCTGGGTGGCTCAGATGGTTAAGCGTCGGCCTTCGGCTCAGGTCATGATCCTGGGGTCCTGGGATCGAGTCCCGCATCGGGCTCCCTGCTAGGCGGGGAGCCTGCTTCTCCCTCTGCCTCTGCCTCTCTCTCTCTCTCTCTCTCTCTGATTCTCATGAGTAAATAAATAAAACATTAAAAAAAATAAGATAGGGTCCATGATAAATGATCTGTTAGGGAGTCAGAGGCAGACCAGGATTGAGAGGTGGCGGCTAGGAGGGGCAGGGAGCTGGCATCTTGTCCTTTGGGACACCCGCCATGGTCCTCAGGAAAGATCTTCACAATAACTGGGAGATGTACCCCAGAAGAGGATGAAAAAGAGGGAGAGGGAAAGACACAGCCCACCTCACTGCCCGACCCCCCCCTCCCCCGCCCAGAACCGCCACTGGCAAAGCTGGTCTCAGAGCTGACACCACTCACCGTCCACGAGGGGGATGATGCCACGTTCCGGTGTGAAGTCTCCCCACCAGACGCCGAGGTCACCTGGCTACGCAACGGGGCTGTTGTCACTCCGGGGCCCCAGGTAGAGCTAGGCCAGAGTGGTTTGAGCCGCACGCTGACCGTCCGACGCTGCCAGCTCGACGACGCGGGGACCGTGACTGCCCGAGCAGGGGGCACGGCCACGAGCGCCCGGCTCCACGTTCGAGGTCTGGTCCTGATGGGGATGAAGTGGTCTTGGCTCCTGTCCCTGTCCACCCAACCCTGGCCCTAGCAGACCTGTCCGTCTGCCCCGGGATCATCGGCCAGGGAGCAGGGTGTCAGGCTCCATGACCCCCTCCCCCTTCCTCCCCAGAAATGGAGCTGCTCTTCCTGCGGCGCCTGCAAGATGTGCGGGCCGAGGAGGGGCAGGACGTGTGCCTGGAAGTGGAGACGGGCCGAGTGGGTGCAGCAGGGGCCGTGCGCTGGGTGCGAGGTGGGGAGCCCTTACCCCATGACTCTCGTATGTCCATGGCCCAGGATGGCCACGTCTACCGCCTCTTCATCCACGGCATCGTGCTGGCCGACCAGGGCACCTACGGCTGTGAGAGCCACCACGATCGCACCCTGGCCAGGCTCAGCGTGAGGCGTGAGTGCCCTGTCCTCTCCTAATGCATCGCCCGCCCCCTGGCGCAGCTTTTCCTGGCTGGCCCAGGGCCCCTCAGACCCCCACCAAAGTGCCCCTCACCACTGAGGCAAGTCAGCCCTGCCTGGCCTCCAGAAGTGTGACCTGAAGCAGCCTGCCCAAAGCAAAACTTTCCTTTTCTAGTGTTTTCTATGTACCCTAGAAGTCCGTGTGGATTTTGCATTCCGTTCCACATGTCCACGTTGGCTTTGCTGTAAACATAAATATTATACCCCAGAAAGACCTGCCGTGATTATCCCTTGCTCACACGCCCCAGGATACACGGGCCCATTTGGCAAAGAGCAACCCCACCCCACAAGCCAGAGCTTTCTATTAACTGTGAGACCTCATGCAAATTACTTAAACTTTCTGAGCCAAGTCTTCTTAAGAATGGGGCCGATCCCTACTTCAAGGGTCTTTGGGAATGGAGATAACATGAAAAATGCCCACACAGAGCTTGGTACATGATTGCTGTTGCTGATATGTATTCTCTTCTAATTTATTTCATTCATTTAATCACAATAAACCCACGTCTCAGTGCTATTCACCTTGTAGAATTGGGAAAACTAAGGCCCGGAGAGGTCAAGCAGTTTGCGAGAGGTCACACAGCACACAAACTACGTGGCAGAGCTGGGGTCCAATCCCAGCATATCTGACTTCAATTTCTGTGCTCCTTCCGGTGTCACAGAATCCCTCCTCACCCAGACTCTTCAACCCTCTAACCACAGCTCATCCCCTTCATGTGTGCCCTCCCCTAACAGCAACAAGCCCCTCCCCCCAAGTTGGCCTGCTGCGCTCCTTTCTCCCTGTACCCTGGTTCTGGGCTTCTTTCCATAGGAGCTCAGGTTGGGTGTTAGGGGTGGTACAGGCAGGGCCAAGGGGGTGTGTGAGCCCTCAAAACCCCTGCCCAGAGCTGGAGCCCTCATTCTCCCTCTCTCCCCATCTGCCCCAATCAGCAAAGCAGCTAAGGGTGCTACGGCCTCTGGAGGATGTGACCATCATTGAGGGGGGCAGTGCCACCTTCCAGCTGGAGCTGTCCCAGGAGGGTGTGACTGGGGAGTGGGCCCGGGGTGGAGTGCGGCTGCAGCCAGGGCCCAAATGCCACCTGCATGCCGAGAGCCGCACTCACCGCCTGGTACTCAGCGGCCTGGGCCTGGCCGACTCGGGCTGCATCTCCTTCACTGTGGATTCCCTGCGCTGTGCAGCCAGACTCACTGTGAGAGGTGCGGATTCTGGGCCCGCTGCCTGCCTACTGACTGCCCTGAGTGTGACTCTGCTGATCCCCCTACTGCTTGAGTGTGGCTCCTCTGACCCATCTGATCATCCAGCATGACCCCACTGGCCCTCCGGTCCCTGTGGACCACTGGTCGTGCGGCCACGAACAAGCCTGTGCCAGTGTGGTCCCTTTTGTCTGCCTGCCTGACCGTGGCCCCACAGACCGCCCTGAGCGTGACCCCACTGACCACACCTGCCTGCTGTGACCCCCACTGCCTGCCTCAGTGGGCCCCTCTGGCCCCTCCAGTCCCAGTGATCCACTAACTGCCTAAGGGTGACCCCACTAGCAGCTCTGCTTGAGTGTCCCCCCATTTGTCCAGCCCACCGTGTTCCCCACTGACCACACCACCCCTTGCCCTCTGAACCCATCATGTCCCCCACTGGCCAGTGTCACCTGTCCATTTCAGCCAAGTGTGGTCCCCACTGACCATGCTTGCCTCTGGGTGACTCCACTGGCATCTCTGCTTTGGTCGCCCCCCCAGGCCCCTGTAGCCCCAGCATGTCCCCCACTGACACCCCCAGCTGGCCACTCCTGTCCCATAGACTCCTGTGGCCCTGTCATGTCCTCCACTGACCAGCATCCCACTTGGACCACTTGTCCTAGCATATTCCCCCCCTCACTAGTGGCCTCTTCTGATCATCTCTCCTAAATGTGTCCACCCCTGAGCCCTGTACTCAAGTGTGTCTTCCTTCTCCCACTCGCAGAGGCCCCAGTGACCATTGTGCGAGGGCCACAGGACCTAGAGGTGACCGAGGGAGACACAGCTACACTGGAGTGCGAGCTTTCCCAGGCTCTGGCTGATGTCACCTGGGAGAAGGTCAGAGCCCAGCGTACCTTGGCGGCATAAGGACAGTAATAATAATGCCCCAAACGGAAACAACTAATATTCACTGAAGAGATGTGCCTGGCACTGTGCTCAGATTTACATTTACTTAACACTTAACCCTCTAATCCTTACAAGAGCCCTATGAGGTAGGTTTTGCTATCTCAGTGTTACCGCTAAGGAGCCTGAGGCTCAGTGGGGTGAAGTGCTGCCCAGGGGCAGACAAAAGGGGTAGGGCCCTAACTTCTCCAAGGGGTACACCGCCCCAACGAGGCTCCTGGCTCCTGGCGAGGCCCGGAAGGCTTGGGACAGCCAGATCCCGGCTTGAGAGCCCGGAAAGCACAAACGCGCCTCAAAACCGCTTGACATCAACAGAGGGCGCCGCCGCCTCCCAGGGCCGCGGCTGCCTGTGTCCAGCCGAGTGCACCCTGACCCTCTGTAACTCTCGCCCCTAGGACGGGCGCCCGCTCACCCCCAGCCCTCGGCTCCGGCTCCAGGCCCTCGGCACGCGTCGCCTTCTCCAGCTGCGGCGCTGCGGCCCCTTGGACGCCGGGACCTACAGCTGTGCAGTGGGGACGGCTCGCGCCGGGCCCGTCCGCCTGGTCGTGCGCGGTGGGTTCGGGGCGCTTCCCGGGCTGGGCACCGCTGTGGGCGCGGGGACTGCGGACCCGACTGGCCCGGAACAGACTCCGGTGCCTCCAGAGAGAAAGGCGGGGGAGTGGGCGTGGTCGGGCTCCGCCCCGCCCCACCTCACGCCTCCCGCTCCTCCCCAGAGCGCAACGTGTCTGTACTCTCCGAGCTCCGGTCGGTTCGCGCCCGCCAAGGTGACGGCGCCACGTTCGAGTGCACCGTGTCGGAGGTCGAGACCACGGGGAGCTGGGAGCTCGGAGGCCGTCCGCTGAGACCTGGAGGCCACGTCCGCATCCGACAGGAAGGTCTGGCGGACTTTCCTCCTACTCTGGTCCCTTGCTTCCCCGCCCCTGGCTCAGACAGACCCCTCCCTACTAGGACAAGCCCCGCCTCCATCTCGATGGGCCCCGCCCCATAGCCCAAAGAGCCGTCTCCCGGTTTTTGCCGGGCCCCCGGCTCTGAGCCCTCGGTCCTAGACCGCTCCTCTTTCCCTTCGGCATCCCAATTCCGCCCAGCCCAGCGCACATTTGCCGCGTCCAAACCGGCCCACCCTCCTCCCTGAACATTCCCCAGTTGCGGCTCCTGCCTCGCTTAGCGCCTCCCTCACCTCCCCAGGGAAGAAACATATTCTGGTGCTGAGCGAGCTGCGCCCGGAGGACGCCGGTGAGGTCCGCTTCCAGGCGGGACCCGCCCAGTCCGTGGCTCAGCTGGAGGTAGAGGGTAAGCAACTGGGGAGGGACGGTAGGGAGTGGGCATCATCTCCCCCGGGGACTGGCAGGCTGGCAACTGGTCCTGGGAACGCTGCCTCCCCACCTCCCTTCCTCGAGGGACTCTTCTTCTGGGGAGGGTCACAGAGGGCAGTGCGTTTCCTGGGGAGGAGGAGACTTTGGGGGTAGGGGTAGAGAGGAACGGGCTGGTACCACAGAGATCTGAGACCAGGAGTGGAGGCTGCAGGGGGAGGGAAGATGCGTCTCTCCTCCTGGGGGCCCTGCGTGTCCCTGTTAACGTAAGCCCTCGTCCTCACCCCCAGCACTGCCTCTCCAGATGTGCCGCCGCCCCCCTCGAGAAAAGACGGTTCTCATCGGCCGCAGGGCTGTGCTGGAGGTGACTGTGTCCCGCTCGGGGGGCCACGTGTGCTGGTTGCGGGAGGGGGTCGAGCTGTGCCCGGGAGACAAGTATGAGCTGCGCAGCCACGGCCCCACCCACAGCCTGGTCATCCATGACGTGCGACCTGAGGACCAGGGCACTTACAGCTGCCAGGCCGGCCAGGACAGCGCCCACACACGGTTGCTGGTAGAGGGTGAGTGAAGCTGACTGGGCAGAGGTCAGAGGGACAGGCTGGCTGACCAGGAAGGAGGGGTTGCCTGGGAGCTGGGGGGCTGAGACACACCTACCAGAGGTTTGCCGGGACTTGGGATGGCCAGTTGGTTCTGGGGCGCAAGGGAGGTGGGGAGTGGGGGAGGGGCTGAGGAGAGGAGGGAGCCCTGTGTTCTCCACAGGAACCATTTGCTTCAGGTCAGCTGTTCCCACCTTTCTATGCCCTTTCCTGTTCAGGCTTCTCACTCCCTCCTGCCTCTGGGCCACATCTGTCTCTCTTGAATGCCCCATTTGTACCCTAATTCCTCTCCTTCCCACCTACTGGTCCCTTGGTCTGTGCCCCACCCCCCCGCCTCTCATCCCGCTCCTGCTCTCTGCCCAGATGGCTTCTGCCCATCCCAGCGAGCTCCACATCGGTCTGAGCAGAGGGCTCCTGAGCTAGTCCCATTTCCTTCCTCTTCCACATACAGATGCCCCACCCTCCTGCATTTCATGCCTTGCCCTACCCCTAACTGGGGGCTGACCCGTTTTCCTGTGCCCACAGACATCCCAGACAGAGGCCCAGAAAGGGTGGGGCAGAGGGTGAGGACCCAGCTCTTCCTGTGTGGGTGCCCAGGCTCTGCCAGGGGAGAGGACGGTGGTGCCCACTCTCTCCCCAACCCCACGCCGAGTCATTCCTCTGCAGGTAGCTAGGAGGACCGAACCAGGCCAGGCAGGTGCCCTCGGACAGCTTGGAAGGCGTGTGCCCGTACCCTGGGCAGGGGTGGGGGGGGCAGGGGAACCAGAGGTGTTGGGAGACAATAAAGTGGTACAGTCCTTTTCCCTGGCTCTTTGTGTGATGTAGGAGGGCGGAAGTTGCCTGGGGCCCCTGTGCAGTAAGTGACACAGGACACCAAAGGCTGCAGCGCTTCCAGTGTAGCCGCTGAAAGTGCCAGCCACTGAAGACCACCACCACTCCTGGCAGAAGCCACACAGTTTGGCACATTTATAAAATATGTAAAACAGGGTGGGGTGAGGGGAGACAGAAGCATGAGGTGTCCAGGGTGGCATGACAGACACCAGACATGCACCGTGCATTGAAGCCCCCTCCCCCAGCCCCTCTCCCTACCCCAGCCCAGAGCAGCACCCCCCACCCCCCTCCCCTGCCACTGCCCTCAGGCTGGTGGCTTTGCAGAGGACAGGGGACCAGGGTGAGGGGTGCTGCCGTTTACCCCATGGACAAGGACAAGAAGCCTTAGATGAGTCTGGTTGAGAGGTGGAGCCATGGGGAAGGAAGGCAGACCTCTTCCACTTTGACATGCAAGAGAGTGGCCTGTGGGACCCCAGCGGTGGGAGAGGAGGGGCAGGGCCAACCTTAGACAAGCCCTACCAATCAGAAATCTAAGGCAAGGGTCCCAGTGTCCCCTCCAAGCCCACCCCTCCATACACACACACACACACACACACACACACACAGGCAACACGCTCACAACCCTGAGCACACCCCAATGGGGCTCACACCCCGCATCCCTCAGGAGCCCCTCTGGAGCTTGGGAGGAGGCTTTCCCCTTAGGCCAGGGCTAGCCTGGGACAGGTTCTCCCTCCCGGTAGCCAGGCCAGCCCTCTTCAGGGTGGGGAGAGGGACAGCCAAAGGCCACAAGGCCAGGCGGGCTGGGTGGTGGTCCAGCAGGCCTCCCCAAGCTGGCAGAGCTGGTGACCGAAGAGTCTAGGTGGGCAGGAGCAGCAGGACTGCTATACCCGCACGGGGGGCCCTGAGCAGGCCGTCAGTGGCCCCCGAGACCCATACTCATAGTCCGCATCTGTGGGCGAGGCCATGAAGGAGCTCAGTGAGCTCCCCGTCTGCCGATCCCGGAAGCTCTGGATGTAGCTCTGTGGGAGAGTAAAGACAGGCATGAGAGAGGTACTGCAGACCCTGCCCAGAAGGCCACCTCAGGCAGACATCCTATCCCTGCAGCCCACAGCCTGAGACTCAGCCCAGACTGCCTTAGGCCTGGGACCTCACCACACCCGGAGTCCACAGCCCTGAGACCCTACCCCCTACCATACCTCATTAATATACTCAGGACACCTTTCCCCCAATCCTAGAGCTGGACCCCTCAGGCTCGTTGGGCAGGGGTCACAATAGGTAGACAAATGCCAGGCCTTCTAGATAGTGTGATCAGCCCCTTGGGAAGGCCCAGTCTGGCTGGGACAGAATCTGCCACATTCCCTTCCCCGTTCGGGCTAGAGAGGCTCAGGGTGCTCACCGGGGAGAGGACATCTCCGTTGAAGCGTTTGATGGGCACTGGCCTGCGCCGATAAGCCGGGTCAGGGGGCCCAGGTCTTGGAGGAGCCCGGGAGCCTCTGGGAGGTGCCCGAGGGGGTCTCTTCTTCCTCCGCTTCTCCTTGCGCTCCTCCTGCTGCCGAATCCGCATCAGCTGCACTCGTCGCCGCTGTCGGCTGATGACCACTGTGAGGGGATGGGCAGAGAAGGGTCTCACAGGCCCTCGTGCCTTGTCTCCCCCAAGCCTCCCCAAGCCTCCCTACCCAAGGGCTCCAGGCTTCCAGATTCCTTTCGTCTGTGACCTCCCACTCCCCCTTCCTTTCCTGGTCTCCCACCTCCCAGATGGGATTTCTTGCGGTTGTTTTTTTCTTCCGAGGGTCATATGGAAGATTCCTAGACTCCTAAGTACTCCCTCTCTAGCTGTTAATCCCTTTTCCCATCCTGAGCGCCAGGTGACTCACGTAAACCAGACGTCATCCTCTCTCAACCAGACAACTACTGTCTCCTTCTCACTGGTCTGCCTTTCTACACTTGCCCTCCCCGATGTGTTCTACCAGCAGCGAGTGAGCATCCCAAACCCTAAATGAGATTATATCCCCCCTGCTTTAAACCTGCAGGAGTAGCACATTGCCTTCCTGGTAAAATCCAGAGTCCTCATCATGGCCCACAAGGCCCGCACAAATGGCATGCCTCCACCCACCACACTCCAGCCCACTTGCTCAGCAAGCCAAGCTTTTCCTTTCTGGGGACCTGCCCTTGCCGCTCCCTCTTCTCTAGCTCTTTGCATGTGGCCTCTTATCCTTCAGCACTCTACTTAAATGTCACCTCTTCCAAGTGGCCTTCCCTGACCACCCTATCTATAATAGCCTCTGTAAGTCACTTGTTCACGTTGCCCTGCATATCTCTTTCATATGACTCCAGAACTGGAATTATCTACTGTTTGCATTCTGTTTCCTGTCTCCCTCCACCTGAATGTAATCCCATGAGGGCAGGGACCTTTTCTGTTGGATCCCCTGTGCCTGAAATGAGCTTGCCACAGACCCCACGCAGCCCCCTATACCTTATTGCAGAATGAAGGGTGGGGCTGAGGTCCTGCCTTGCTAGACCCTGAGCAGGTCAGCTCTCCAACCCTATTTGGCCGCTGATGTGCACAGCTTCTTCCCCCACACCCCATTCCGTCCTCCCCGCCCCCCCGACCCATCCCCCGCCGCTCATTTCTCTCTCGCCCACCCTGGCCTGTGCCCTCTCACCTTCCGTGTGGGAGTCCCCCTCGGCCGTCACCCGCCACTGCACCAGAACGCCCATCAGGCTGAGCAGGGGCCAAAGTGCCAGCAGGACCCAGCTGCGCCAGCAGAGGGGAGGTACTGGGGCGGCGCGCAGGCGCTCCACCGCATAGCGCCCCAGCAGCAGCAGCTCGGCAAAGTAGTCGGCGGCCGTGGCAATGAGCGCAGCACCGGTCACGGCGGTGGCCAGGGTGGTGAGTGGTCGGGGCCAGCGCAGCGTGAGCAGGGCACAGAGTAGGCCGCCCCCCAGCAGCAGCCCTAGCGGGCCCCACACGGAGCCCGGCTGGTAGTAGGGCGCGGAGCCCAGCAGGGCGGCAGCAGCGAGCAGCAGACCGAGCAGCAGCCCAACCAGGAAGAGGCCCACGCTGCGCACCAGCATGGCCACCAGCCCACAGAGCAGCCCAATGCCTAGTGCGATGCCCGCACTTGCCCCGGCACTCAGCTGCGTCTCCAGCACCCGCTCTCGGTAGCACAGCAGGAAGATGACCACCGAGCCAAACAGCAACCCAGTGAGGAAGAGCACTGCCTTGAAGCAGCGGTAACCTGGAGGGGAACAAGGGCTAGTGAGGGGCCAAAATGAGGTCACCGGGCTCCAGGCAGGAGATTGTAGGGTTCATGGATATGGAATCACAGGGGAACCAGGAGGAGGACACTAAGATCAGAGACTTGGGGAGGTCACTGGGGTCCTGAGGGTATCAGTGATGGGACCACTGAGGTCAACGCAGGTCAGAGAGATAGGTCACTGGGAGTCACTGGGAAAACAGAGAGATAGAGTGATTGAGATGAGCATTGGGTCTTTGAGGGTCAGAGGAGTCAGATAAACCATTGGAGTCAAGAGTCAATCAGTGATAGGGTCATTAGGATCTTTGGAATCAGAGGGGTCAGAGAGATTGGTCACTGGAGTCACAAGGGATCAGCAATTAGAATCATCATGGCCTTGGGAGGGACTGTTCAAAGACATGAGGGATTCAGAAGTCAGAAAGAACTTGAGAGATGAGGGTCACACAGGTTCAGAAAGATGAGGTCTTTGAGGGGTCACAGGGCTTCAGAGATATGACATTATTAGAAAACAACAAAGAGAATGGAGAAGCAGGATTATTGGGGAAGGGTTCCAGAAGATGAGGTCATTGCAAGCAGGGGAATTGACAGACATGGAATCATTGAGGGTATTAAAGGGTTTCTGAGAGGGGGTAATATTGAGGCGAGAGAAATGGGAGATCATGGTGGGGGAGGGGCACACAACGGCATCATAGGGATCAAAGTGTTAGGAGTAATAGAGGGAGACAGAGGGTTGGGAGGTAATGAGATAACAAGGTGGTTGGGGATCACTAGGGTCATAGGGTGTCAAAGAGGATTACAAGGGGAAACAGTGCTCATGGAGTTTCAGCAAAATGCAAGTTATACCCATTAAGAGTACCTGGAATGGTGAGGAACTTGTAGATATGAACAGTTGGGTAGATGGAAGTCAGAGATGGAGGTCAAGGGGTCAGGGAGCTCCAAAGAGAAAGTTGGTAAAGAGGAGATGGAGTTTTAGGACTGAGGGGAGGCATCAGAGTCCAGGAGGCTCTGGGGTTAGAAAGAGGAGTAGGGCATACAAAAGTGCTCAGAGTCCAAGAGCCTGGGAGTGAGGGCATCCAAGGAGGGTAGGGTGGCAGGAAAGCCCAGAAGAGGGAGTGTCCGGTTGCACTGAGCAACTGCAGAGGGAATGGGTATGGGTAGTGGAGGGCATGAGGTGACAGACTCCTTGGAGACCGAGAATGTGTCCTGAACCCTTAGAAGGGCACTTCCTCTTGCTCATTCTGCAGTTGTTCAGCCTCGAGTTTGTGGGTGGAAGGGGAGGGACCATCTGGCTCCCATCCGTGCCTACTACACACCATTCTAGGGGGAGGTAGAGAGGCTGCAGAGCACTAGTCTCATGACACCTCTGCCCAGCCTGGAATCCAGACCTCCGTGCCTCCTTTGTGCTTCTTCCTGTTGCCTATAATGCTCCCCCTGGAGACCCCCAGCCCATCGAGCTTGCTCCCCTCTCTGAAATCCTGTAGCTCTTGCTATAGTCATTGGGCACTTACTCCACTAGCCCATCTAGCACCTTTGAGCAAATTAGAAAAAGTCGTGTCTTCCTCTAGGCAAAGCAGCCCATGCCAAGGCCTAGAGTTTGGCAAGTGGAGCATGGGCTGGATTTCAGCCCCCAGCTACCTATTCAACTGAACTCCCTTGTACAGTGCCTATCCTCTACAACTGTTCACAGCAGCCCTGATTACTAGAGCCTGCCTTGTAGGCTATCTCCATGTATGTGACTACCATCTAGCCCACCCTAACATGTATTACGGGGTGAATGTTCCAGAAGTCTCTCCCCTACTGGACAATATGCCCTGTGGTAAAGGACTATGTTCAATCACCTTGCTAAATATTTTCAGTGCCTGCCTAGCACAGTGACCCAAACACATCTTCACCACAATAGCTATTATTTACTGAGTGTCTACTATTTTCACAACAACCTATATGAGACAAATATCATTGTCCCCACTGTTCAGATGAGAAAACTGAGGCTCAGACAGGTTAATGTGCTAAGGTATCACAATTAGTAAGGTACAGAGCCAGTTTCAAATTCAAGCATGCCTAATTAAAAAACCTGTGTTTTCTAGGATCCAGAGTCTAGATGATCCATGAACATGTGTGGGATGAAAGAAAGAGATAACTATTCATGGTGGTGGTGGTAGCGGTGGTGATGGTGGTGGTGGTGGTGGTGGTGATGTTCTAGAGAAGATTTGGGGTGCCTAGAGAAATAATTTGGGGAAACAGTGGGGAGCCCAGATGAGGAATGAGATAGGGGTCTCACCGAAGAAGCAGTAGACGACTCCAAACAGACAGCACATGATGCAGACGAGGGCCGGCAGTGCCTGGTACCTGCGCTCCAGGGGCTGCTCACAGGGTGCACCCCAGAAGGCATCATCTGGCTCAGGGGGCAGCAGCTGGAACCGCAGTGTCGCCACAGTGCCTGGCATAGTGCTGGGAATGGAAGGGAGTCACCCTCCCAGGTCAGCCTGACAGAGAGGAAGTTGGGGTCAAGGAGGAGTCCTGGGTCTCCACCAGGATAGGGGCAAGAATGGGAATGGGAGAGCCAGGCAAGGACACCAGCGGACAAAGGAGTGGTGCCCAGATCATGCAGCTCTGGAAGCATTTCTGAAGTGGAGCAAAAGACAAAGGGAAACAAAGTGCCTGGCTAAAGGAGGGGCTGGGGTGAAGAAGTTAAAAGGGACACTGGGTTGAGGGAAGAGGAGGGCAGTGTGCTGCCGGTAAGAAGGAGGCAGCCAGGAGACTCCTCCGTGGGCGGCCAAATCTGGGATTGTCCAAGATCTACCTGGGCTGGAGCCGACCTGAGCTTCTGAGCGAAAGAGGCCGTGCAGGGGCCCGAGGGTCCGGGGTTGTGGAGCGCCAGAGGCCCCAGCGGACTGGGGTCCGGGAAAAGTCCGCCGTGCGGGGAAGGGGGCTGCTGGGCCGGAGCGACTGGTCTCCGTGCGGCGGCGTCGCTGCTCCGCCTCCAACACCGGCTGGCACTCCAGTCCCGCGGAGTCTGGGGACTCAGGCTGGGCCTGGGAAAGGGAAAGGAGCAGGAGCAGGGGCTCGGGCTGCCCCAGAGCCGCGGCCCCATGCCCTGAGCCCGCCCGCGGCCTTTGGTGCTGATGGACAGCTCCGGCCTCTGCTCCTGACGTCACTCAGGGCGCACCACCCAGGCAGGGGCGGGCTGCTTCTGACGTCACCCGGGACGCACCAACCACGCCGGGGAGGCAGGGGACTCCGCCCCCGGCATTTCCCTCACCCGCACTGAGGAGGGGGCACTTCCGGGGGGTCCTTCCCCTTTAACCTCCCCCTTCTGCTCCGTCTCCGGTAGCTGGAGCCCGAGACCCCACCCCGGGGGCGGGGACCTAGCAGTGACACGTCGGACAGCGGCGGCCGCGGCCCAGGCTCCCGCGCGGAGCGCTGGAACCCTGCGCCCTACGGAGGAGGATCGGAGCGCGGCGCAGGGGAGTTCGACCAGGGCGGTGTCGGTGGGGAGGGAGCGGGCCCGCCCTCTTGGCCCAGGCCCTCGGATCCGCCCCCTCCCTGGTCCCGCCCCCTCGGAGCTTCCTCTGGTTGCTGTGGGGCTGCTCCGGGGCCGGGGGCCCGCGGTCCCGGCGCCATGCGGGCATCGCTGCTGCTGTCGATGCTGCGGCCCGCAGGGCCCGTGGCCGTCGGCATCTCCCTGGGCTTCACTCTGAGCCTGCTCAGCGTCACCTGGGTGGAGGAGCCGTGCGGCCCAGGGCCGCCCCAACCCGGAGATTCTGAGCTGCCGCCGCGCGGCAACACCAACGCGGCGCGCCGGCCCAACTCGGTGCAGCCCGGCGCCGAGCGCGAGAGGCCCGGGGCCGGCGCAGGCGCCGGGGAGAACTGGGAGCCGCGTGTCTTGCCCTACCATCCTGCACAGCCTGGCCAGGCCGCCAAAAAGGCCGTCAGGTAGGGATCAGCCCCGCCAGCCCCACCCCCTGGGCACCCGCCGGGTCGGGCGCTCCGGGGAGGCCGCCGGAGGCTGGGTCAGGCTCCGGAAGGAAGGGGCCGGCCGGCCAGGAAGTCTTTGGCCCCGATAACTTCCGATGGCCCTGCTTCCCCGGGAGCTGTGGAACTCATCGGAAGCCCTTTCTGGGCCCCGTCCAGGCCTGGGCTGAACTTGCCCTCCTCTGTCATAAACTGGCTCGACCCAATGCCATGGTCCCTCATAGACCCTATTAGCTCCCTGGTTGGGCTGTTGGGTTTCCAGAAATGACTGGTACATAGGGTGGGTGCATAGAGAGAGGGAAAGAGAAAAGAAAAAACTAGGATTTACCTGTTTCTCCTGTTCCCGGGTGGGACACCTCAGGATGAGATTTGGGGAGGAGGGGGAGGTACCCATCCCATTAATGCCTCTGCCCATGAGTTGAAATAATTTTCTCCTAAGTAACCCTGAGTTCAAATTTCAGTTTTGCAACTTACCTTCTGCATTATGGAAGGTAAGTTACTGGAACCCCTGAGCCCCAGTTTGCCCTTGTCCCAAACACACGCAGTACGTTCCTATGCCATGGATTCCTTTACATCATTTGTGTGATGTATTTGTGATATAATGGCATATTTATATAGAAATCAGTATATACGCGGTGTGTGGAATAACTGCTGAGCACTTGGCTAAGCGCTTTGATTAGATACAATCAACCTCTTTTTACAGAGCAGGCTACTGAGGGAGGCTCAGGTAGGTTAAATTACTTGTTCAAGGACACAGCTGCTAAGTGGTGAAACAGAGAATCAGACCCACAAAGTATCCTTCATATCGGCATGGATATTGCCGTCTCCCCAAAGCACTGAGTAGGTAAGGCCAATATTTCAGGTAAATCCTCATGACCCCTAGGAGAGAGTTGTTATTCTTATCCTATACATAGGGGAAGAAACAGGTCCAGAGAGGATGTGACCCGCCAGAGCCTATGTATGCGCTCTCCTGCCTGCCCTGTTGTCTTTTTGATAACCTTGTGCCCTCTTCCCCCCCACCCCACCCCACCTCCCAGGACCCGATACATCAGCACAGAGCTGGGCATCCGGCAGAGGCTGCTTGTGGCGGTGCTGACCTCACAAGCCACGTTGCCCACACTGGGTGTGGCCGTGAACCGCACGCTGGGGCACCGGCTGGAGCGCGTGGTGTTCCTGACTGGCTCTCGGGGCCGCCGGGCACCACCGGGCATGGCCGTGGTGACACTGGGTGAGGAGCGGCCCATCGGGCACCTGCACCTGGCACTGCGCCACCTACTGGAGCAACACGGTGACGACTTTGACTGGTTCTTCATAGTGCCTGATGCCACCTACACGGAGGCCCATGGACTGGCTCGCCTAGCTGGCCGTCTTAGCCTGGCAGCCGCCGCCCACCTCTATCTGGGCCGGCCGCAGGACTTCATCGGGGGAGAGCCCGCCCCAGGCCGCTACTGCCACGGCGGCTTTGGGGTGCTGCTGTCTCGCACACTGCTGCAGCGGCTGCGCCCCCACCTGGAAAGCTGCCGCAACGACATCGTCAGCGCGCACCCGGATGAGTGGCTGGGGCGCTGCATCCTCGATGCCACGGGGGTGGGCTGCACCGGCGACCACGAGGTGGGCAGATAAGCCGCCCCGCCGGCACCTCCGGTCTGAGCTTGTGCACTTGCCCCTCAGAGGCGAGGGGGTAGTTGGAAATAATAGCCCTGGGTTTTCCATGCCAGTGCTGTCACTTTCTATCCCTGTGGTTACAGGGGCAAATCACTGCATCTCCTGAAATCTGGTATCCTCCAGACCAATGAAAATAACTATTGCTCGGGGCTGTTCTAAGGATTAGGAAAGAAAATAAGGGAGCCTTGCACATAGTGGGTGTTCAGTGTTGGCTATTATTTTATTTGAGACCCTGGACAGCTCTGAGATAGGATGCATATGCCCATTTCACAGATGAGCTAGCAGAGGCTTGCCCAAAGTCACACAAGCTCACAACTGGTCAAGGTAGACTTAAACCCAGTAATTCTGACTCCCAAGTCCACAGCAGGTCATAGGATGGGAAGGTGAGGCACACACTGGGGGGTGGGTGGGGAGGCTGTCCCATCACTCCTCCCGTTATGGACCCCTTCCCTTCCTCTCTCCAGGGAGTCCACTATAGCTACCTGGAGCTACACCCTGGGGAGCATGTGCAAGAAGGAGACCCCCGTTTCCGCAGCGCCCTGACAGCCCACCCAGTGCATGACCCCGTGCATATGTACCAGCTGCACAAAGCTTTTGCCCGAGCTGAGCTGGAACGCACATACCAGGAGATCCAGGAGCTGCAGGTATGGTCTGGGCCCCGGGGATAGAGGAGACAGGTTCTGAGACTTCTCAGAGATCCCAGGAAAATAAAAACTACCACTAGAGGGGCTCCTGGGTGGCTCAGTCGGTTGGGTGTCTGCCTTCGGCTCGGGGCATGATCCCGGGGTCCTGGGATCGAGTCCCACATCGGGCTCCCTGCTCAGTGGGGAGTCTGCGTCTCCCTCTGCCTGTCACTCCCCCTGCTTGTGCACGTGCTTATGCTTATGTGCTCTCTCTCTGTCTGCCAAATAAATAAATAAAATCTTAAAAAAAAAAAAAACTAACACTAGAGTCTGAGAACAAACCAGCTTCCCAGTCACTGTTCGTTTCTGCCTTTTCTGAGAAGCTCCTCTGGAAACTTCCCTTTCCACCTTAGGCTGCCCCAATCTGGGGAAAGGATAGGTGGGGGCCCTGGGATAGCAGAGGTTGGCAGGGGAGTGGGGACCCATCCCAAGTAGCACCCATCCAAAGTAGCATCCCAATGGTTGCTTAGTCCTCCAGCAATGTGCTGACCCCCATGGTCTTTGCCTTGCTCATGGTCTGTTTCTCCAACCTAGTGGGAGATCCAGAACACCAGCCATCTGGCAGCTGACGGGGAACGGGCAGCCGCCTGGCCCGTGGGCATTCCAGCACCATCCCGCCCGGCCTCCCGCTTTGAGGTGCTGCGCTGGGACTATTTCACAGAGCAGCATGCTTTCTCCTGTGCTGACGGTTCGCCCCGATGTCCGCTGCGGGGGGCCGACCAGGCCGATGTGGCTGACGTTCTAGGGGCAGCCCTGGAAGAGCTCAATCGTCGCTACCACCCAGCCCTGCGGCTCCAGAAACAGCAGCTGGTTAATGGCTACCGTCGCTTTGATCCTGCCCGGGGCATGGAGTACACCCTGGACTTGCAGCTGGAGGTGCTGACCCCCCAGGGCGGCCGCCGGCCCCTGACCCGCCGGGTACAGCTGCTACGGCCGCTGAGCCGTGTGGAGATCTTGCCTGTGCCCTATGTCACGGAGGCCTCGCGTCTCACTGTGTTACTGCCTCTGGCTGCGGCCGAGCGTGACCTGGCCCCTGGCTTCCTGGAGGCCTTCGCTGCCGCAGCCCTGGAGCCTGGCGACGCCGCAGCAGCCTTGACCTTGCTGCTCCTGTACGAGCCCCGGCAGGCCCAGCGGGCGGCCCATGCGGACGTCTTTGCACCTGTCAAGGCCCACGTGGCCGAGCTGGAGCGGCGTTTCCCCGGTGCCCGGGTGCCCTGGCTCAGTGTGCAGACGGCCGCGCCCTCACCGCTGCGCCTCCTGGATCTGCTCTCCAAGAAGCACCCGCTGGACACGCTGTTCCTGCTGGCCGGGCCAGACACGGTGCTCACGCCTGACTTCCTGAACCGCTGCCGCATGCACGCCATCTCCGGCTGGCAGGCCTTTTTCCCCATGCACTTCCAGGCCTTCCACCCGGCCGTGGCGCCCCCCCAGGGCCCCGGGCCCCCGGAGCTGGGCCGAGACACGGGCCGCTTTGATCGCCAGGCAGCCAGCGAGGCCTGCTTCTACAACTCCGACTACGTGGCGGCCCGCGGGCGGCTTGCAGCGGCCCCTGAGCAGGAGGAGGAGCTGCTGGAGAGCCTGGACGTGTATGGGCTCTTCCTGCGCTTCTCCAGCCTCCACGTGCTGCGGGCCGTGGAGCCCGCGCTGCTGCAGCGCTACCGGGCCCAGGCGTGCAGCGCGCGGCTCGGCGAGGACCTGTACCACCGCTGCCGCGAGAGCAAGCTGGAGGGCCTGGGCTCCCGCACCCAGCTAGCCATGCTGCTCTTTGAGCAGGAGCAGGGCAACAGCACCTGAGCCCGCCCCGCACCCCGGAGCCCCAGCATGGCAGCGCCGCCACCCCCCCACCCCACCACCGCCGCTCCTCCCCAGCAACCCGGAGCCACCTACCAGCCTCGCTGGACAGGGCTGGCTGCAGCCTTGGACCCCAGGGCCGCCCGCGGGCCCCCTCTCTCTAGTTTTGTGGGTCCTTGGGCTGAGGACAGGCCCCGGGCGGGGGGAACCTCCGGAGCTGCCCCTTCCTGCCCTAAACCTGGTCTCCCGCGCCCCCCCCCCTTGACGCTGCTGATTCAAGCTGTGGCCTCTTGAGTATTTATGCAGTGCAGTCTGCCTGACGCCAGCCCCATCTCCTAGGGCCTCCTGGGGGCTGGGCTGTAGATGAGTGGTTGGGGAAGAGGGGAGCTGAGAGAAGAAGGTAGGGTATCTCCCAACTTCTCCCTTCTGGACCTGGATGAAGCTCCCTGCCTTTAATAAACTGAGTGTGGACTTGTGATTCTGAGTTTTTCAAAAGGTGGCCTGGGGACAGGGAGAGCTGGCGGGGAGGATGGAGGCCCCCTTGTCCTGGCTGGCTGGGGCCCGGGTTTCCTTTTCCCAGGGATCAAGCCATGCCTGTGCTCCGCCCTGCCCCAGCTTGGTCATACAGGCACACAGAGAATTCTTTATGCCTCTTTATTCTCAGTTTCGTTGGTGCTTTATAAAACCAGACCAGAGGCAGAGAGGCCCATGGAGAAGGCTCCCTTCCCCACCCCCAAGCTCGGCCAAGGTCTAATGGGTCGGCCTGCTCCCTGTGGAGGGGACTCTGAAGGTGGGGTTGGGGCAGGGGGAATTGGGAGCTGGGCCAGGCCTGCTGGGCCACCCAGTCCCCCTGCCAAAAGGGGGAGCTGGGCCTGGAGAGGGACAGGAAGTAGGACCAGCCCAGCACTCCTGAGTCCTGGGGGTTCTCCCTCTCCTGCTGCCATTCTAGGGCTAGGACCCTTGGCTGTCCCTGAATCACCCACCCCCATAGCCCCACCCACCTTCTACATCTGTAGCCCCACCCCCACCCTGTCCTCCCTAAATATATACAAATGTACAGGGGGTCCCACCCCTGCTCCTGGGGTCCCCTTCCTCCACCTCCCTTGCTCCTTTCCTCCCCTCCCCTCCAGCCCTCCTGGGGCACCAGCCTGGGGCTTGGGGGGGGGGGGGTTGGGAGGGGGGACCAGAAAGACCCTTGTGCAAAGCCACTGGTGCCAGAGCTGGTGAGAGCCTGAACCGAGTCCCCACCCTCCCAGCGAACACCGCCCTCTCCCCCTCCCCTTGGGCTGCCCCCAGGCCTTGGGTCCCAGGAGCAGGAGGAGACCTTTGGGGATCCTGGGAGGGGTCCCAGACTCCTGGGTCTTTTTAGACACAGCGCCATCCTAGCAAGCAAAGTCTTCAAAGAGGCCTCCTCGGGGGCCAGGAGGGTGGTGGTGGTTGGGGAGCAGGCCACTGGCTCCCCCGCCCTCAGCACGGCCCCGGCTAGGGCATGGGCTCTGCAAGATGAAGAGGGAGTGAGACATGGAGAATGTGAGCCAGACCCCTGGGCCCCACACAGCCGGGCTTTCCCTGTGCCCTGGGGCAGGGGCTCCAGGGGAGCTCTGACAAGCTGGGTCAGAAGCTGCTGAGGCCGTCAGTCCTAGCAGAGGGCACTGACTGCACTCTGCAGAGCTCATCCTCACCTGCTCCTTCAGCTCCTGCAGCCCCAGGGTGGAGATGCCCCCAGTGGAGGTCCGCAGGGGGGTCTTGGGACGACGCCACACCCGCTTCAGTCGGTCCCAGGACACCTTGGGGTTCAGGGTCGGGGGACAGCAGTGGGCTCAGGAAACTTGGTAGGGGAGAAGGGCTAGGCCTCACTGGGGCCCACCCTGTAGGGCTCGCTGCCCCAGCAAATCCCCAAGAGGACTCCCTAATCCTCCCCACCCATCCCCTTCTCCTAACTCCTCAGTGCCCTCACGCCTTCCCGCTGGTCAGGAGACCCCGGCCCCAACGGCCAAGCTTGGCTTCGTGGCCAGGCCAGCCGCACCGGGAAGCCTGTACTGCCTGCCCGGCTTTTCCCACAGCCTCTCCTCCCACCCTCCATGCCCCCTCCAGGGGGGCCCCCAGGCCCCCATCCCTTGCCTCATAGATGTAGTCCAGGATCTCCAGTAGTGTGAGGATGCTGGCCCCAATGAACAGGCCCATCTGTCCCCCGAGGTCTCCTGGGGAGCATGAGAGCAGGTCAGAGGTACAGGCTAGGCTGATCCACCCCCATGGAAACGGGTCAGGACCGTGGCTCACCCAGCAGGGCTGACAGGCCATAGGCTGCTCGCTGCTCCATGGCCTCAGAGGTCAGGGCTTCAAAAAAGACATCGAGGACCAGGAAGTTCTCCCTGTGGAGACAGGAAGCAGAGTGTCCCTGTGGGGCGGTTCTTCCGAGGAGGCGGCTGGCGGGGACCTGCCAGGTCCAGCAGGTCCTGGTCCGAGGTCCCCTGCCCCAAGAAGCCAGGGACCACCTCCCTCAGACTCCCAAAGGCTGTGAAGGGGGACCGTCCTAGGTGCATGTCTGCTTTATATTTTGAGGGTTAGCCACGGGCCTGGGAGAGCAAAATAAAACTCCTGGGCCTGAAGGAGTCCCTCCTGCCTTCCACTGTAAAGCAGCAAATGACATTCACTCCGCATCACCGCAATACCTCTCTAGAACTTTCAGTGGCTCCCTATTGCCCAGCAGTCCACCCCCAAGTTCTTTCTCCGGGCCTCCAAGACTGCCCATGATCTGTACCTTCCTAGCCAGACCGCTTTCTTACCTGCTTCTCTCCACACAGCCACCCCCCCGCCCCCCGTGCCGCTCAGGCTCGTGTCTGTATGATCCCACAGTTCTCTAGTTGGGAGGCCTCCCCCGTCTCCTCCTCTCACACACCCAGGGGCCTCCCCTGCTTCGTCGTCTGCCCCGCCCAGTAATCTCAGTGGAGGCCTGACAGTCGGTATCACACCATCAAATATGGCCTCACCCACACACTGGGGCCAGAGCTTTGTGGTGTAATTGTCTCTGTCCCCACAGGACCCACACCCTGGCACCCACAGGATGCTCAGCATTTGTAGATTGGCTGCAGGGGACCAGACCCAAGGCTCAGTGAGGCCTCTCCTGCCGGCCGGCCACCTAGTCCCTCTCAGTCAGCACAGCATTCCCTCAGTGTGCATTTAATGGCCCCCAGGTTGCTGGGGGAGAAAGACCCAGCAGAGGGCGGGAAAGCAACAGGTGGGTGCAATGAGAGAGAGAGGTACAGGCTGCCGTGGGAGCTCGGAGGAAAGACGTTTGGATCATGAAAGGCCTCCCTGGAGGCGCCTGGGTGTCTTCAGTCAGTTAAGCGGCTGCCTTCAGCTCAGGTCATGAGCTCAGGGTCCCGGGATGGAGCCCGGGTCAGGCTCCGCGCTCAGGGGGGAGTCTGCTTCTCCCTCTGCCTCTGCCCCTCCCCCCACTCATGCACGCTTGTGTGTGTACGCACGCTCTCTCTCTCAAATAAATAAAAATCTTTATTTAAAAAAAGAGGTGCCTCCCTGGAGGTGGGGACACAGGACGGGACTTGGAGGATGGGTAGGGCTTAATTAGAGGAACGGGATTGTGAAACGCACCCCTGCCAGGAGCCTCCTTAGTAAGAACGATGCAGCCCACCCCCAGGGTGCGCCCTGCACCAGGCCTGCTGAGGGTGGCCTCCGCTACACACACACACACACACACATACACACACACACACACACACACACGTACCGGATGTAGGTCTCATTGCGGTTGTACTTCCTTGCCAGGTACCGGGCTGAGCCCCTGTTGGGGATCCTGACCATGGAGATTTCTTTCCCGTAGCGAGTCAGGTTGCAGGGAGTAGGGCAGAAACACGGGCCCTCGGAGCCCCCACCCAAGGAGTCTGCAACACAGAGGCACCAGCTGCAAGGGGGGAGGGCGGGTGGTCCAGAGGCCCACTAGCTGCCGGGAGAAGGTGTAGGGGCTGTCCTGAGGCAGGCACGTCCACGGAGGGGAGGGAGGGGCCTCTACTGGCACTGCCTAGGGGAGACTTGCTGGGGGATCCTTCCTGGACCAGCTTCAGACTACCTAAGAAAGCAGGTGAAGGTAGAGCCCCCCAGCACCCTCCTATAGGCTTATCCTTCTGTGTCCCAGCCCCCTGGGGCGGAGAAGTCCCCATGGCTCAGACGGAGGACACAGCCCATCCATCGGAGCTAATCAATCACACGAGGTCTCTCTCTCTCTCTCTCTCTCTCTCTCTCTCTCATACACACACACACACACACACACACACACACACACACACACAGGGGGCTTGGAGGATGCTGGATGGATTACATGCTTGTTTTTACATATGCAGATGGATGAGTGGATGAGTGGGTGGGTGGATGGACAAATGGGCAGAAAGACAAATGCTATGTTTAATATGCTGGATTTTCTAGGGGCGCCTGGGTGGCTCAGTCAGTTAAGCATCCGCCTCTTGGTTTCAGCTCAGGTCATGATCTCATGGGCCTGGGTCCCTGCTCAGCAGGGAGTCTGCTTGAAGATTCTTTCCCTCTGCCCCTCCCGCCCACTTGTGTGAACGCACATGTGCTCGCTCTCTCTCTCTCAAATAAATAAATCTTTAAAAAAATATGTTGGGGGCGCCTGGGTGGCTCAGTCGTTAAGCGTCTGCCTTCGGCTCAGGTCATGGTTCCCGGGTCCTGGGATCAAGCCCCGCGTCGGGCTCCCTCCTCAATGGGAAGCCTGCTTCTCCCTTCTCCCACTCCCCCTGCTTGTGTTCCCTCTCTCGCTGTGTCTCTCTCTGTCAAATAGATAAATGGAATCTTTAAAAAATATAAAAAATTAAAAAATATGTTGAAAAAATTTTTAAGTAAAAAAATACACTAGATTTTCTCTGTTCTCCTCTTCAGATTCACTCTCCACTCTCCACCTCTCTCTGTGCTCAGGAGGCAGGGCTCTCTGCCAGACGCATCAGTTAGACTCCCTCATCTTCTGGCTTTGGGTTGGGTTGGGCCAATGGAAGAGACCCCAGCAGAGGCAGAGGGTAAGGAGAGGACAGATGCCAGGGGATTTCCTCTCCTGGCTTCCTCTCCACCAGGCTGTGGGTCGGCTGAGGCTGCTCCCCCCTCTTGTGGCCATAGCTGCTGTCCTCTGGGACAGCCACAGGTCTCTGTCTGGGCCTTCCCTTTACCCCCTCGGGCCTGCACAAGTCGATCCTGCCCGGTATTGCTAGTTCTGTGCAGTTTCACCATCCCTGTGGTTCCGGTGTTCCTGCTCTCACATCTGCCCCTTCATTAACCATCCTTGCGCCTTTGGCTGATGCAGTTGGGATGTGGGATAGAGAAGGTCTCGGTGTGGTCCCACCGCCGGTCCTTCTCTCCCTCCCCACGGCCCCACCGTCTGGATGACTGCAATGCCCTCCTGACCGCTTGCCCTGCTTCTGCTCTGACTCCCCCATCCATTCTCCGCAGCGGCTCCGAGTCACCTTGCCTAACCTCAGAGGGCGTTCTTGCCTTGCCTTGAGCCACCATGAGCTTCCCAGAGCCTCCTCCACTCTGGCTGCCCCCTCCTGTGTTCTCTGCCCTCCAGGCTTGCTGACCTTTCGGTGCCCCACCCCCACACGCTCTCTGGCCACAGGTGCCTAGCACAGAACTGCCCCCACCGCCGAGATCATGGCCCTGCCTTCCACCAGTCTGGCTCTTCCACACCCTTCAGGTCTCAGCTCATCAATCACTTCCTCCAAGGATCCTCCCGGCTTCCCAGGTGGAGCTGCACGCCCCTCCCTGGGGCCCTGTAGCACCCCTGAAATTCCCCCTCTGCAAGGATCAGCACCGTGCGTGCCATCACGGTGCCCATCCACAGCCCCGCGGGCAGGGAAGCTCCATGAGGACGGCCTCTCGTTCCCACTCTCACCTCCGGCACCAGCCCAGGCCGGCCACGTCTGCAGAGGAAGGAACGGATGGATGGATGAAAGAATGAGTGAATCGCAGCCCAAGTGAGACCTATGGACGGATGGTGCTTGCCTTACCCACACTGATACTCAGCAGCGCGTCTCTCCTCAGCCCGAGAGAAGTCCCCTCACTTTCTCAGAGAGGGTGAGCTCATTTGCTGAGCCACGACAGAAGCCCAGCCCTTCACTCCCAGTCCTGGGTTTTCTGCACCCCCCCACACCCTGCTGCCTCCACTTACCCAAGTGTCCACACCTGCAAAGTCCTCAGAACCCCTGGAAGTATGGGATAAGGCTCAACCCCGGGAAGAACCATCCAGGGAGGGGCTAGGAGGAGGTGGGCCAAGGCAGTGAGGAGAACGGTGGACAGAGAGATGAGGAGGGTGATGGAGAGGCAGGGGAAGGGAGAAGGCAGCACGGACCCAGGGTGTGGTCGGCACACTCGATGTAGATATTTGGCGGGCAGATGGTCTCATTGCCTGAAAGGAGAGAAGATTATTCCTGGAGTCTACAGTCCCACCCCCTCTCCCCCACCACATACCCAAATGTGGGCACACACATACACGCACGCACACGTGCACACACATGTAGGTGCTTGCACATCCCTATACACGCATGAGCTTCTACATGCTTGTGCATGTATGCCTAAAATGTCCACATGCTTGCAAGCATACGCACACTTGCATGCACACGTATACACACGCATCTGTATGCGTGTGTTCAAGCCCGTGCACACAACCCCCTCAAGTATACAAGCATAAATGTGCACAAGCACATGTATGCTCAGATACATATTAACATGCCACAAGCATGCACGTGTGCAATTCCCAGGTGCACACGTGAAACCACATAAAATCTCAAATGGGGCGTCTGGGTGGCACAGTCTGTTACGCATCTGACTCTTGGTTTCAGCTCAGGTCATGATCTCAGGTTCATGAGATCAAGCCCCAGGCAGCTCCGTGCTCAGCAGGGAGTCTGCTTCTCTCGCTCCCTCTGTCCCTCCTCCCCGCTCTCTCTCTCTCAAATAAATAAATAAGGCCTTTTTAAAAATCCCAAGCGCACACGCATGTCGTCACAGGAGGCTAGACCTGCACACATGCTGTGGTACACGTGCCCTTGCTCAGGCACAGGAGCAGCCTTAGGCCCTGGAGGATCCAGAGCCCGGCAGGGCGGCGGAGGCCGGCGGGAGGGGAGGGCGCCCACCTGGCATGTGCACCATCCGGCAGTGGCAGCGCTGAAGCACGGCCTCCTTCTCACAGCGCAGCCGGCAGGCAGACACGCTGTAGGCTGAGTAGCCCTGAAGCTCAGGCTCCCGGAGCCCGCTCTCCGCCCGGCAGTTGCCCCAGGGCTGGGGCAGATAGGTCAGCTGCGGAGGTGGGGCATATGGCGTCACGCCTCAGAGTCCCCCGGGCCCTCCACTGCCCACAGCTCCAGCAAAGTCCATGGGCGGGGGCGGCGGGGGGGGGGGGTTGCTGATGGGCGGTGAGCTTTCGAGGGCAGGGCCGGTCGGCATCCCCTCTGGGCCCAAAGACCCCTGCCCTATGCCCAATTCAGGACCCAACTGGAGGTGCTCACCCGCTGCTCCTGGCAGGACACGAAGGTTTGGAAGCCTGGGGACACACCGAAGCCCAACTGGTGGATGTAGGGGGGCTCCTCTTGGCTATGGATCTGCACTCGGATGCCAGCCTCAAACGATGTCTCGTCTGCACAGTGGACATGGGGACCTTTGGAAACCCATGCCAGGCAGCGCCCAGGCTGGAGCCCCCAAACTGGCCCCCCGTCCCTTTCCCTGCATACTTGTCTCTCTCCAGATGGGCAGGTATTCCTCCTGTTGGATGTCCAACATGATCTCCAGGCCACTGCCCATGCCCCCTGCCCGACTGGGCAGCGAACTCTGTGGATCTGCATTGAAGGTGTAACACTTCCCATAGCGAGTATAGACCTGCGGGGTGAGAGAGAGGAGGAGAGGAGATGAACGGAGGGGCTGAGACAATTCCTTAAGCTCAAGGTTCCCTGTCCTGTGGGAGGCCCATTGCACCCGCCTGGACACCACTGTCCAGTAGCGAGCGGTCTGCAGCCCCGCCTCTTCCCCAAGCAGGATCTTTTCTAGTGACACCCTCTCTTAGATGATTCAAAGGCATCCCCAGCATCACATAGCAATAGCAGAACTCTTGCTACCTTCCCAAAACCTGTGCTCCCCCTCCTCTAATGAAAGGGCCCCACCATCTATCTATCCAGTTTCTCAAGTCAGAATCCCTGACACTTCCCTCTCCCTCACCCCTACATTAGATCCAGCATGTGCGCTGGGCGATTCGACTTCTGAAATCTCTTTAGAATCCAACCACTCTCCTTCCATCTCGTGCCCCCGCCCCCTTTCACCACCATCTCCCACCGGGCCGTGGCGATGGGCTCCTAACTGGTCTGCCTTCATCCATCCTTGCCCCTCGCTCCTGGCCCTTCCCCCACACAGTAACCAGAGTGCCCGTTGTAAAGTGCATGGATCCGATCGAGTCCCTTGCTGGCTTGAAACCCAACATTTCCCAGAGAGTAAAGCCCAGCTCCTTCCCTGGCCTGAAAATCTCCATGCAGTGTGACCTCTCCTGCCACTCCAGCCCCAGGATCTCGCCAGTGACAAATTCAAACTTAATGGAGCACCTTCCTTCCTCTGGCCCTTGTTCGTTCAGTTCCTCCACCTGGAATGCCTCCTCCCACCCCGCCCTTGGCATGGTTAGCTGTCTTTTAAGGCTCTGCTTAAGTGTCCCCTCTTCAGACGCGTGCCCATATACCACACACACATCACCGAGGTGTTCGTCGGTTTGCTGAGTACTTATCAAGACCTGAGATGATCTGGTGTATCTGTTTGTCTCCTTGTCCAGGGCCCATCTCTCCCCCACTGAGGTTTACGCGGCACAGGAGCAATGAGCTTGTCTGGTGTCCCCAGCCCTGGCGCAGTGCCGAGCACAAGGGATGCTTATAAGCAGTTACTGCCGTGCTCAACGAAGCCCCCTTTTCCCGTACGGAGAGTTCCCCAACATGGACACCAGATGGCGCTGGCGCCCCGGAGATGGAAGCCGAGGCCCCGCCGGCCCTAGCTGCGACGGGGCTTTGCGGAGCAGCTGGGCCGGGCCGGGGGGTGGTCAAAGGAGAGGCGGAGGCAAGCTCCCCGCTGCCAGGCTCACCCCACAGAGACGAGCCCCCGGGTCAAACCCATCACAGGCAGCACCTTCCCTGGGGGCAAGAGGTCAGTGCACTCACTCACTCTCGCGCTCCCCCTTCCCTCTCCTTGGGAACATTTCGCACTGGTAAAAGCTGGGAGAAAAAGCACGGGCGGTGTTGGGGAAAAGATATCCTAAATGCCTAGCTTCAGAGAGACGGTGTAGAAGAGAGAGGGGCTGGGTTAGGGGCAGCGGGAGGGAGGCTGTCGAAGAACTGGGGGCCTGGGACATCCTTGTTGGGGAGCAGGGTTAAGTCTCCCATGCCCTAGTGATGCTCTCCTATCACACCATTCTTCTGTCACCCAAACACCCTGCCTCTTGGTCCTCAAACAGAAATGGGTGCATAACAAGCACGTGCAATTTACAAAACATGGCTACATCCACCCCCACCCTATTGCATGCACTCAGCAACTCTGGTATGGATAGGTTTCATTAACCTGGTTTTTATAGACCAGGAAATGACCACTCAGGGAGGTGATGTGCCTTGCTCAAGGTCACACAACGAGTCAACTAGTCGATGGGAGAAGTGGAATTCATCTGGATGCAAGACTTGAGCTGTTCCCACAACCCATTACTGGGAGCTGCCGACCCGCCAAGCCAGACACCCCAGCTCGTTCTCAGCCCCGCCCAGCGGAAGTGAGACAGGTGTGTGACTCCACACCCATCTGTCCCCCTTCCCCTCTTCCTCCTTCCCTTGCGCGCCCCCTCCTGTACACCTTCCTCACTCTTTGTTCTGCAGATCCGCTCCCTCTCAGTCCTCTCCTGTCCCACCCCTCCTGCTCTGCCCCTTCTGCTGCTTCTGGGTTCCCGTCCTTGGCCCTGTCTGGATCACCCCTGCCCACTCTGTGCTGGGGCAGGAAGAGGCACGGCTGACAGTCCCAGAGCATTTGCCCTGCCCAGGCACTAAAGCTAAATGCCTCACATGCTCTTTCCAATGGGATCTTCACAACCAACCTAGATCCCACAGATGAAGAAACGGAGGCTCAGAGAGGTGGACTGATTTACCAAGGTCTCTGAGATCAGTGCTTCTCAAACTTTCATGTGTGCCCAAAAGCACCTGGGGACCTTGCTAAAATACAGATTCTGATTCAGTAATGTGTGAGATTCTGCATTTCTAACAACCTGCTGGTCCATGGACCGCACTTCCAGTAGAAAGGCCCTAAATGAACGGTGAGAGTCCAGTAAGACAGCTCCACTTTAGACCTGCGCTCTGACCTGTCACTGGAGAGAGGGGAACCCGGAAATGGGCTGGGCGCAAGACTCTTGGATCCCCAGGGGTGTAGGAAAGACAGATGGGGGGAATACATAATTATTTGACTCAAATCTCAAAGCACGACCCTCTTCCTACTTAAGGCCAAAAAGATGCTGGAATTGGCTCTTACCAAGGCAGCCAGTTGAGCGTATGCTCTAGTTGAGAGGCTCCATGGGGGACCCAGTTAGTGAGCTGCCCCCCCCCCCCCCATTCCCCCCCCCCCCCCCCCCCACCATGCTGCTCTACTTCGGCTCTCCCTGACCACCAGGAACTATCACAGCCTCTCCACAGCTCAACCCAACCCATGGGACTGTGGCCTCCCTGCAGCTGGGAGCCACAGTTTACCATCTTGGCCGGCAAAGAGCCCAGCACAACTCGTAGAAGGAGGCATGAGGTGGAGGGAAGGAGTTGCAGGCGAGCCCTTCCAAAGGCCCAGTGCTATGGTGCTTTTGATTTATTTTCTCCTTTGAGCCTTCCAGAAAACCACACGAGGAAACTATTGTTGCCCCCATTTAATGGTAAGGAAGCTCAGAAAGGGAAAGTGACTTGGCTAAGGGCTCACAGCAAGGAAATGATGACAGAGATTCAAACACAACTGAGCCCAACACCAAAGCAGAGTTAGTGCTTATAAAGACCCGGCAGGTATTCAGTGACTACAAGACTCTGGTAGGCTCCTGCCCGTGGATGGGGCTCGGCCAGCCTCCCTTCCTGATACTTCCAACGTGTTCGTACAGACACATGCTGCGTGACCTGGAGCCCAGCCCCGTGCAGGGCAGAGGGAACCAGGAAGGTTTTGACTATAGTAACTTGGCGGGGGGGTGGGGGGGTGGGAGCGCTTCCTGGCCCCCTGACCTTGAGGCGGTGGTGCAGAACAATGGTGACAGAGCTCTGGGACTGCTGGCTGTACCCTGCAGGGAATGGGCAGACCAGATTGGCAGGGCCACCTGCACGGCCCAGGTCAGGCCCGACTGCTGGGCAGAGCAGAGCGTTGCCCCGGAGACAGTCCCCAGGCCAGGCAGCAGCGGCAGGGGGAGCTGCCAGCTCCTAAGTGGCAGAAGTCTGGTGGCGGCACAGCCCCCAGCCTCTTCCATGGAGACGGCACGGCAGCTCCGCCTCAAGGTCCCCCAGGCTGGTCACTGCTCCCTTCCCCATGGACGGGCCCCGAAGGAGGGTGTGTCCGGGGCCCAGCAACGGAGAGGGGCAGGTGCAGGGCCACGATGTGCCTTCATGGGCTGAGGGTCTGTCTCCAAATGACCCACCATTAACGCCTTTGGGCCCTGTTCCCATCTCAGACCCCCACCTCTTCCTTTGATCTGCCCCCCACCCACTTTGCTCTCTGCCTCAGCACCCAGGTCCACCTTCCTGATCCGAGGCTAAGCGCATGGCCTCCCAGGCTGAACAGCTTCTAGACGGGAGTCTGTGCTGCGTGGGCACCCTTGGACCCCCTCCATGACCTTTATCTGTCTTTCTTTCTTTCTTTCTTTTTTAAGCTTTTATTTTTTTATTTGTCAGAGAGACAGAGAGCACAAGCAGGGGGAGCGGCAGAGGCAGAGGGAGAAGCAGCCTTCCCACCAAGCAGGGAGCCCGATGCGGGGCTCGATCCCAGAACCCTGGGATCACGACCTGAGCCGAAGGCAGACGCTTAACGACTGAGCCACCCAGGCGCCCCTCCATGACCTTTTTCTGACCAGCCCTCTACCTGTCCCTCTCAGAGCACTTTACCCTTTCTCGGCCCAGACCTTGGCCTGGGTTTGCCTCCCTAGTCTCTGTCCCCTGATCTTGGTCTGTGTCTCAAGGCCGTTCTCTATTCTCCCGGCCTGGCTGTCCTCGGCGTCTGAGAAATTACCCATCCAGCTTCTATTTCTCTGTCGGTCGCCCTCTGTTGGCCTGTCTGTCACCCTAGCCTCCATCTTCCTCTCCCACTGGCCTGGCTGCCCCCATTCTCTCTGTTCCTTCGACCTCAGCATCTGCATCCTGTTTATCTTTAGCCTGGGTGTCTGGTCTCTGCCTCTTGTCCTACTAGACTTTTCCCTGGGCCTGAAACTGCCCCTGTCAAGCCAGGAACCCCTCCCCAGGTGTGCTTCCCTCCTTCTCCCTGCCCCCCCCCAACATCAGAGCTTGGGAGAAATCTGTCCAGAGCTCCCTACTCTGAGCAGTGGCTCCTCTCAGCCCCTTGGGTTCCATCTACCCACAGCTCCCATTTCCCTGCAAAGCTCTCCTTGGCTGGCTGGCTTGCATGCGCCCCCCCCAGCCCTCCCCACCCCTCATCCTCCCTGCAGTCACGGAGCCCACTGGAACCCACGGGGTTAACAGGCAATTAGCAGGGCCAGGGCTCAGAGCTGTGCGGGAGAGGGCCCTGGGCCGCCAGGAGATAAGAAGCAGCCCAGAGCAGCAGAGGCTGGGCTAATCCCGGAGCTAATCTGTGGCCTGGGCTTTTATCTTCACCGCCTTCTGGGCACCCTGCCTCCGCTAAGGCCCTGGCACCTCCACCCCCCCACTTTTCCACAGTAGCTTCATCCCCCCCATATTCCATTAGCCCTCCCCTGATGTGGTCCGGCCCCAGGCCTTTCACAGGCCCCTGGAATGAACTCCCCTTAACGCTACAGTGCCCTGGAGTCCACAGGGGGCCGGTGGTGGAAGGGGATGCATCTTCTCTGGTCTTGGACTGTGACTAACACAGCAGGTTGAACAACTCTTGAACAACAAGTTCAAAGCCTCCTGCTTCTCTATCCTTACCTGGGTAGGAAGAAAGCACCAACTCAAGACACCTGGGGTGTCTGTGCTAGTCCTATAAAGGCCAAAGCAGAAGCCTAGGTGTGGCAAGGTACATATCCAAGGGCACAGAGGAAGACGGGGCAAATTCAGAACTAGAGTCCAGTCCCTCTCCCCCACTGCCCCCCCCGGGGGGAGTCAGTAGACCCTGGTGCCAGCCTCAGCATCACCACAGCCTCTGTAACCTTGGCAAATAAAGTGATTTATTGACTTCTCTGGACCTGTCTCCTCATCTGTCAAGTGGGAATAGAAATTCTTGCCTGACTTATTTCATGGGGCGATTATAAGGAGTGGAGGTAAAAGGCATCTGTAAAGTGAAATCATATACCCAAGGCCTCAACATTAGCAAGAAGAGTGTTGTAGAGACAGCTAAGAACCTGGGGCAGAGACGGACCATTGGAGGTGGTGCCGGAAATGGATACACATAACACAGCTTCTTAACTTGGGGAAAGGGGCACATATTTTGGAGTCCTACAGAAGAGGGTTCAAATCCTGGCTCTGCCACCAGCCTCGGACAAACCACCTTGGGTGCGTGGGCAAGATTGAATATCGCTCGCTGAGCCTAGCATTGCTCATCTGTTAAAGGGAAGTGGTATGTAATATATGGTGATTAACATAACAATAAAAAATTTAAAGTTTAAAAAAAAAAGGGAAGTGGTGATTTCTCCTCCTAAAGTTAGTCGTGAGGATGAGAGATAAGTTCAGAGTGATGAGTTACCCTAGGGTGCTCAAGGAAGGCAGCGGGCGGTGGTATGGGGTGTGGATTTGTGAATGGAGCTCCTTGCCAAATGGTGCAACATTTCTCTCTCTCTCTCTCTCTCTCTCTCTCTCTCTCTCTCTTTCTTTCTCATATTGACGTATACTTGACATCGGTGCAGCATTTTGATCTTGGATTCCCACTGGTCCCATTCTCAGGGCAGCATGCACCTTTGTAAAGCCTCTCTCAGCAATCTGTCAGACTGGAAAACCCCCAGCGCCGAGATACGGCTCTCCTACTGACTGGGAAGCAGCACCCAGCCGACAGGCCTGCAGCTCACCCTGGTTCAGATCTGGGCCCCGCCTTCACTGTCTGTGGCATTTGGGTTCAGTCATTTAACCTCTCTGATCCTCCATTTTTTTCACCTGTAAAACGGGAATAATAACAGGCACCCTCCAGAGGTGTCATGAGGAAAGAGATAATCTACACGAATAATAGCAACATCTAACATTTATTTAGTCCTTACTCTCTGCCAAGCATGGACCTAAGCGCTTTACATAAATTAACGCCCTAATCCTCACAGAAACCCTATACAGGGGGTGATTTATCCCCATTTTATAGACAAGATAATAGAGGCCCAAAGAGGGTAGGGGCCTGCCAGGGTGACATCCCACAGCACAGCAGGTGCTAGGAAGTTCGGTGCCCAAGTCTGTGCTTGAACCTATTGAGTGATACACACGGACACGGCGCCCACCGATAGTAGGTGCTCAAGAGATGGCAGGTGTTCGCACAACAGTCATGTCCCAACACTATTCTTTGAGCCTGTGCACTGTGTCAGGCACCGTGGATGGCCCTAGGGATGATTCAGAGAACCAAACAGACGGTCTCTGCCCTGAGGGCCTTTGCTGTCTGACTGCAGAGGGATTCGTTCATTCCAAACGTGTTTATTGAGCCGCCTACACTAAGAGGCAGGTGAACAGCAGTGGGGAACAAAACAGACCCGACCATCACAGGTATAGGCAGATCATTACTAGTTGTGATTATTGCTGTGATGGGGGGACCAGCACAAGTCCTCTGACGGTGGGACAAGAGCTGGAGTTGGGTTGGGGAGGAAATCTTCGCAGAGCAAGCCCACTCACCCCCCGCGGGAAGGGGGCGATCGTGCCACACAGCGGAGACAGAGGAGGACGCCCACCTCCCAAGCAGGCCTGGCCTCCGCCCGTACCACACCCCCACAGCCACCCAGGGGCTTTGCAGAGCGACTTCCCCCCCAAGGTTGAAGCGTTCCCGCTCCAAATCGGAGCAGTGTTTGTTCAAATGTAAATGTGTGAGCTGTGGTGGAAGGGAAGTAGGGGACGGCCGAGGCCGCGTGACTCCAGGCTGAGCTCGAGCTGGGAGTCCGTAGAGCTTGGGGCCCGTAGCCGAATGCGATTATTCCAGGCGTGCGCCGCGTTTCCACGGGAGAGGTGAGGCGCGGGGCCCCCCGCACGCAGGTAAACAGGCAAACCTGTTCCCAGGTAGCGACCACTTAGGCCTTACACCCTAGAAAGTCATTTTTCCAGGCGGGAATATTTTTAATTGGTAGCGAAGCCCTTCGCTGACATTGCGGCCCCTCGATGCAAAGTTACTCGTTAGAGTTGTGTTGGCACGGCGGAAAACACACCCGCGGCCGGGCGGGAGCTCCGGGGCCGAGACCCAGAGGGTGGCGGCGGCGGCGGCGGCGGCGGCGGCGGAGGGGGCGGCGGAGGGGGCGGCGGGTGGGCGGGGGTGCGCCTCCCACCCCCCGCACCGCACAGCACCCCGGCGTCCAGGCCAGGCCCACCCGCACGCACCCAGGGGGCCGCACCCACCGCCGCGCCCTCCCCGCCGCCCCCTCCTCCTTCCCAAGGGGCAGGCATCCATCACCGCGCCCGAGCGCCCTCCCTCCCGTCTCCTCCGGGCGCCTCGGCTCTCCTCCCTGGGTTGGCCTCATTTGCATTCCTCCGGCTCCCGACTCCTCGGCAAAGTGACCTCCGCACTCCCTCCGCGGAGGGAGACACCACTGCCCGCCGCGCCCGGGGAGGGCCGAGGGGGCGCGAGCCCGGCCGGCGGGGCGGGGGCCCGAGGAGGCGGCTCTGCGGGGGGCAGCTGGCTGGCTCGCGAGCGGCGGGAAAGGCCTTGGGGCCGAGGGGCGACTCCGACTCCGATGGGATTTGAACCCGCGACCTCAGATCCCCTGCGGGGCGGGAGTGGGGACGTGGAGGCCAGCACCAGGGCCGCGGAGCTGCGCCCCAGAAACGGAACCCCTGTTTGGAACCTGGGGCTCCCCAAAGCCCCGTCCCCACCCCACCCCCCCCCCCCCCCCCCCCCCCGCCCCGCCCCGCCCCGCCACTGGAGAGGGGCCGGCCCTAACGGGCAGTCGCCCAGGGGGTCTCCAGTCCCGCCTGGGGGCCTGAGCAGCCCCCGTCCCAGCTCCCCAGGCCCGCCGAGGCGCCTCCCCTCCCCCCGTTTGGTATTTACACCTTTCACACATTTGTAAGCTATTATCCTGTCCACGCTTAGTCACCGCTGAGCCAAGCGCCACGGATTTAGCTCCTTTAATCTTTCCTCCTAAATCAATCCTCCATTTCCCCTTAATCATCCCGTGGCTCCTCTCTGAACTCTCTCGCTGCTGCCTCGCCCGCTGCAGCCCATGCCTGTCTCTGGAACTGCTCCCCCTCCAATCCCAAACGGGTGTCCCAAGGGCATGGGGAACATGGGGTGGGGGTGGGGGGGTGGGGTAGGTTGGATTTCCAGGGCTGCCGGCCCCCTGCTCGGGAGCCAGAAGTAGCGCAGACACCCCCCCACCCCCCACTCTCTTTCTGGAAACACACAGCACTCTGAACCTTCTTGTCTCCACCCTGCCGGTCTCTGTCCTCCTCCCGCCTTCCCACCCCCATTCCTCTGGGTGGCTCCAAGACCGAGGTCTCTGTCCTCGGTGCCGGCTGTCCCCACCCTCTCTGCCCCAGGGTGCCTGTCCATCTCTCCCGGCCACCCTGTCCCCGCCCTGCATTTACTCCTGCCCAGTGGGACCCACTGACTCAGGGGCCTCAGCCTGAGCAGCCCTGAAGCTCAGCACTCCTGGTGCTCCCTGGGATGCTCCTGCCTCCTTGCGGCCCATCCCTGATCCTTTCTGCCCCCACTAGCCGGCCTGGCAGAGGCCCCGCTGCCAGCCACAAGAGGGAGCAGATTCCTCCCGGGAAGCAGAAGGGTAGGGGTGGGGGTCCCGGAGGGAGCACGGGTAGGGGAGAAAGAGAGAGGACAGGAGGGTGTTACTGGGGCCATTTCTTCAAATGCTAATCAGCATCTTCCGGCAGTGCCACAAGAAGCTGAGCTGATAATGAGCCCAGCTCGGGGCTGATTCCTGATTAATGAAGAGGCCACAGGGCTGCTGAGTGGGGCCGGGTGGGGCAGGTCCCTCCTGGTCCTCCCCGCTGCCCTTGCAGACCGGTCCTCTGTAACAGTAACAGCCCCTGCCCTTGGATGCTTGGCCACACCACTCAGATGCCCCCCCCCGCCCCCCAACCACCAACTCCACTGGCCAACGGGAAGCAGCCAGACTGAGAGCACCCCTCCAGGAGGGCCTGAGGGATGGCAGCCAGCACTGGGCAGGAGCTGGGGAGAGCAAACACTGGGTTCTGTAATCCCAGAGTCGTAGGTAGCCCTTGTAGTATTTTTTTTTAAAGATTTATTTATTTATTTATTTGAGAGAACGAGAATGAGAGAGAGAGAGAGAACACATGAGAGGGGGGAGGGTCAGAGGGAGAAGCAGACTCCCCGCTGAGCAGGGAGCCCGATGCGGGACTCGATCCCGGGACTCCAGGATCATGACCTGAGCCGAAGGCAGTCACCCAACCAACTGAGCCACCCAGGCGCCCCCCTTGTAGTATTTTTTTAAATCAGGAATATTTTTATTAAAATGATCAAGACTTGGGCTTCCCTGGACGACCCCTCCAACACACGCACGTGCGTGCACACTTGCGTGCGCGCGCGCACACACACACACACACACACACACACACACACACACACACACACACCACTGGGCATCCCTGACCATAGGGCCCTAGTTAGCTGGGGCTGAGGAGCAGCTGCTCCCCTCAGGGATAAATGAGCTTCAGTTTTGCTCAGACCCCACCCTTCCCTGCTGTGTGCCCTCCCTGACCTGACCTGCCTGGCTCCTTAAAGGCAGGACCAACCCTGAACCAGATGCTGAACTAAATGTTCTTAAGATTCATGCCTCAGGAGAGGACAGGAGCAGATGGGGACAGAGGGCTGGACAGAGGGTGAGGCTAAGAGGTAAGCTAGTCTGCCTGGACCAACCTCGATGGGAAGCCCGTCCCTTCTTGAGTCAAGGGGATAAGGGGCAGCTCTCAGCCCCTCTGGAGCCAGCAGCAAAGGTATGGAGTTGGCATGTTCTCGGGGTAGCCCTCCCACAACCAAGGAGGCAGGGCAGAGATGATCAGTACTGGCCTGACCACACCAGGGAAGGGCACAGGCTCAGGAGGCAGCTAGGACGGAAGGCAGAGGACTGCCCAGGATCTGGCATGGGGGAGCCAGGGAGTGCTAGAGGGCCTCCCCGCTCGCTGCTCCCCCTGCCTCAGAGCTGTCCTGGCTGGCAGCTGGGGTGGGGCTGGGAGAGGAGGGGGGAGGGCGGGGGGGGGGGGGACTGCCCAGCTGGAAGAGGCCTTGTCTAATTGTGCCTGATTAGTAGAGAGGAAGAGAACAGGGCGAGTGATTAATAGTCACGGCAGTCACCAGCGAGTGGGGAAGGAGAGCTGGGAGGGGGAGGGAGGTCTGAGAGCCATGGAGCTGTGAAGTGCCCACGGGTCCCTGGGCCCCTGCCCGCCCAGGGACTGCCTGGACCCCTGACGACCCCACAGAGAGGGGCCAGGTCCTACCCCTGCCTCCTCAAGGACTCTCCACCTTCCCCATGCCTCAATTTTCCAGACAATAGAATGGAAGAGAAAAGACCAAGGTCATGTGCTGCGCCTGGGAAAAAAGGTCTATTTGCTCATGTGGTGTTTCCAGACACCTCGATGTCCCCAGACACAGACCCTAACCTCGGCCCAGATTGGAGATGGTGGCACTTCCAACCAGAGCCCACAGCCACCACCTCACATCCTTGGACCCCAGTTGGAATTCCTCGCCCAGCCCATTCTGGCAGTCTGAGCCTCGTTCCTCAGACCACCGAGAACTACGCTGTCCAAGATGGTTGCCACTAGCCACATGCGACTGTTTGAACTGACCATTCATTTTCCCTGTCACACCAATCCCCCGTCAGATGCTCGATAGCCAGTGTGGCCGGTGACTACCCTACTGGACTGCACAGATCCAGAACCTTCCCCGCATCCCAGAGATGTCTGGTGGGAGAGCACTGATCTGGAGAGTGTGTGTGCACACATGCACGCGTGCATGGATATTTGGGAGGGGTGGGTCGCAGGGCAATGCTGTAATAGTGTAGGGGGAGGGT
This sequence comes from Callorhinus ursinus, assembly GCF_003265705.2. NCBI lineage: Eukaryota > Metazoa > Chordata > Mammalia > Carnivora > Otariidae > Callorhinus > Callorhinus ursinus. The sequence goes on from NW_027397064.1 coordinate 16,766,196, forward strand.
CCGGGCCTGAGCGTGGAGACAGGGGGAAGGCCAGGTGGTGGCCAGTGGCAAAGCTGCCGACACAGAGGTCAGAAACAGTAGCAGTCAGGTGAGAGAGCCGACGCTTCCAGAGACACATGCACCACCAGGCAGCGTGCTAAGTTCTTTGCAGCCATCTTTTTCATCCTTAAAACTGCCCAAATTTTTTAGGTTCTACTATTGTATTTACTGAATATAGGACCCACGGTAACGGAAGCTTTTTGACTTCTCCAAGGCCACACAGCTTGAAGGGGAGAGCTGAGGTTCAAATCCGGGCTGAGAGGAGATGCTGAATTTTAGAGCCAGCCTAGCATTTTACAACTAAAGAAATGAAGCCTAGGGAGAAAGAGTGATTTCTGCCTTCTAGTAAGTGGGCAGGCTGAGAGCAAGCCGCAATGGGGGAAGTATGGATGGGGCTTGGAGCACCAGGGTGGGGGGGAGCAGATGGTGGTGGGAATTGGGAGGAAGGGAGAGAACATATAGGTGGTGAGAGCAGGAGGCGAGGTGGGAGTGGGTGGGGATGAGACTAAGGAGGGGGAGGGGCAGGGGAGGAGAGGAGGAGAAGGGCCCCTGGGCGGAGGGGAGCATGGGTGGGGCCAAGAGCATCTCCCGATCTCTCCCTTTCTCTCCAGACTCCCCAGACCTGCCTCATGCCTTGAACCTTTCCAGCCTTCTTCAGCCCAGAGTGGCCTCTCTCTCTCTCTCTCTCTCTCTCTCTCAGGCTCTTACTCTTCATGTACTTCTTTTGGCAATTAATCCTGGCACCTCATGACACCGCTTGCATGGCTGGTTAACTCTTGCAGGGTTGGTTAAGCTTCTGAGTGTCCCTGTCTCTGCTCCACCGCGAGAGTGTAGGCTGCTTGAGGACAGGGACTGGGGACTGGGGCTTCCCTTCTTTGTTCTCCCCCACGCCACCTAGCAGGCACGGAGCAGGCACGCCGAGCTCCATGTTGACTGGGTGAGTGACTGGGAGTCAGTGAGGGGGTATCAGGGAGCGTGGGGGGGAAGCAACTGCAGTGGTAAGGGAAGCAGGAGAAGCAGCTTAGGGGACTGGGGGAGGGCGCATTACCCGGAGTAAAAATAGGCTGGAAAATGTGACATTTATTAACTTCGATTCTGGAGGAAAGGTCACAGCAGAGTGGGGAGTGGGAGGGAGGAAACAGGGAAAGCAACAGAAAACACATCGCAGCCCCTTACCCAAAGCCTGTCACTGTCACTGACCACCTCACCACTCGTGCCCGGGCAGACTCCTCGCCACCTGGTCCCTGTACCCGTCTCCCTACCACTGATCCCCAGCATGAGCTGCATGTTCTTACCACAGGGCCCGTTGTGGACCTCCTGTCCTCAGTAGAGACCCCATGTCTTCCTCTCCTACCCCTTCTCCAATCTTGCCCCACAAGACACCCCCATCTTGTCCACTGCCACAGATTATGGACTGCCATCCCAGCCAATAACCCCAGACCTGTTGTATTTGCAGCAGACTCAAGCCTAGAAGGCCAGGTCCAAGGGAGAGTTAGACTCAGCAAATGGGGGATGGGGTGTGGGCAGAAGGGTATGGCGTCTAGACTGGGTGGGGGACACAGAAAGCAGGATCCAAAGGGGAATTCCTGTCCCCCAGTGCTTGCTTTGTCCCTCCGCTCTTCTCAGGCATGCCGCAACCCCAAAGCTGAAACCCACAAACTTCGCCTACCCTCCTCACCCTCCCCTCTGCAGCCCCAGAGTATGAAAAGGCCTGCGGACGTCCACCCTCCTCTTTAGCCATCCTCAGGATTCCCTGTTCCCATAACCTCCAGGCACCTCCTCCTTTCCTAGAGCCAGGCAGGAAACCCCTGCTTCCCTCCCCTTACCCATCTCTCCCTGCTCCCTCCTCCCCTCCTTCCCACTGAGGTTTCAACACACTTCCCCTTTCGTTTCTACCCCCAACCGGGGCCTGAGATGCAAACTCCCGCTCAGGGACACAAAGCTCCCATTGATTTCTGCCCCCACAGCACCTGCTGAGACTGGGCTCTGTCTGCCCCCCCCAACTTTGAGGGGTGAGGATGTCAGGCAGAGGGGCCCCAGGGACCCCAAAGGCCACATGCACACTTTCAACACCTCACCTCCTCCTTGGGGACTCCTGCAGTCCTGGGTTTGGGAGCAGTGATTTTTTTCCTAGAAGAGGGTATGTAAGCCACACAAAAGCCTGGCGCCCCCCAACCCAGCACTATCCCTCCTTCCTGTCCCTTCCTCCATTCCTACCCAACTGCACCCGCATCCCTTGGCAGGAGGACCCAGCGGCTGCAGGCATGGGTGGTGGTGAGAGGAGCCATAGTAGGCCTACTAGGGGCATTATTTCCTGCCGATGCTGAGGCAGTGAGTGAATGGGAACCTGGGCCGGGGGCAGCTGGGCTGGAGGAAGGCAAGCCCCCCACTCCTGCTCCCATCTCTGGGGCAGGCCACTGGAGGCTGGCTGGAGTGGGCACCATGTTGATGCCATGTATTTGCATATGCACTGGGTAGTGGTGACAAGGCTGCAAACACACACATGTACACGACACTGGGAGTCAACTGTGGACTGGGGACAGGCATCCCAAGCACCAGGGATAAGAGATACCCCGTGACCGTGGGTGAATGGAGCACTGACAGACAGCACACGAGACACGCCCCCCCACACTCACACCTGACTATGGGAGGGCAGCCTGAGCCGACACGCCGATCCCAATGAGAGTGTGTGTCTGCTCACACACGTGTGAGACATGGCACCAGCAGCCCCCACGTGGGGAGCAGGGATTGAGGTAGACCGGGTGGGGGGAGCATCAGGAGAGGGGACGGCATCCACAGTGTGGCCCTGTCCTCAGCAGCTGAGTGAGAGCTGGGATGTGGGCATGGGGATGAGGAGCTCTGGGTGTGTGGGTGTGCAGGTGTGCTTGTGAGTGTAGTGACAGGGACACTGAGTATGCGAGAGGCAGTGCAGGAAACTGTCCCCAGCAGCAGGGGTGTGTGTGTGTGCGTGTGCGCGCGCGTGCGTGTGCTGGGTCGCAGCGAGGGTGAGCCGTGCACACAAGAGTGAATGAGTGATTCTCAGTGTAAGAGCCAGAGCCGGGCAAGGGAACAGCAAGACCCAGGAAACGGAGGGAGGGCGAGCTGGAGAAGCTGGAGGGGCCGCATGAAAGAGGGATGTGTGAGAGAGTCTGTGAAAGGGGGTGTGTATGAGAGACACGGAGACAGAGAAGAGACACTGGCGCCCAGTGTACCCGAAGATCAAGACCGTTTCTTCCAGCCTGCCGGTCGGGCCAGCTCCCCAGGAGGCAGCCCTGAGTCCCTCTCTTTGCTGGAGGCCCCCAGACGCCCTCTTCCCATCACCCTCATCCAGTGGGGAGAAGAATCCAGTAGCCACAAAAGGAAAAGGGAACAACAGATAAGTGGGGGTCAGTTGCCCCTGCCTTGGCCCGGTGCATCCCTTCCCTGCAAGCTGCCCGGCTTCCGGGTCCCCCGGGCCCACTCCAGGCCCCCCGGCCCCAGACCTGGGCACTGCACCACCAAGAAGAGGAGCCGCCGCAGCAGCAGGGTAAGCCCCGAGGAGTGTCCCCTGCTCCGTGGCCGGGAAGCCCGACGGCAACACCCGGGCTCGGGGGAGAACACGAGGCCAGCCTCTGGTGGCGGAAGGAAGGGAAGCCCTGTGGAAGATGCCCCTGTGCACCCCCCCTCGCCCCCCCGCCCCCGCCACCAGCCTCTGGCCACCCCAGGCCGGGCGTGCCAGCTGGCAGGACTCACCACGGAGAAGTTGCTGGCGGAACAGTGATGCCCACTGAAGTTGCAGCTCTTGAGCATGTCGGCAAGCTGGTGGCCAGTGCGGTTGAGGATGTCTACCATGTCGGGCTCCGGGTAGCGCAGGCCGGCGGCACGGTGCCCGTCCCGGTCTTTGGGGGGCAGCCCCGTCAGGTTGGCCAAGTGGAAGATGTCGGCGTCGCTGAGGGCCGAGTGCCGGAAGCGGTTGATGTTGCAGAGGGTGACCGCCGGGAAGCCTGCCACTGGGGCTGGGGCGGCAGGGTCCATTGCCACCAGGTGAGGCCGGGTCAGGTAGCCCCGGGCCAGGCCGGCAGCCTGGTACAGAAAGGCGGCCAGCGAGGTGAGTAGGGCCAGTGCCCACAGGGTTCTGCGCAGTCCGTGGGGGCCTGGGCCACAGGCCCGGCCCAGCCCGTGCAGAGTGCTGGTGCTGGCAAAGGTGGCCAGGTCCCGGGGGGCTGCTGTCCCCTGTGCAGCCCCCAGGAGGCTTTGCTCATCCCCTGCCTCCTTCTCCTTGGGTTTCGCATCCTCCTCTGCAAATTTGATTTTGCACACAATCTCGATCGGCATCTGTCCCCGGCTGCTGGGACTGTGGCCGGAGCCTCCCTGCCCCTGTCCCTCCCTGGCCAGCGGGCCCCCCCCCCCAGTTTCCCTCCGGAGTGGCGGCGGTGGCAGCGGCCGCTCTTTGAAACTCAGGGCAAGCGGGAGGAGGACAGGGACAGGGTGGGGGCCCGAGGTGGGGGAGTCACTCCCACTCCCAGCAGCTCCGCAGCCCTGCCGCCGCTGCCTCAGCTGCTGCTTGTCTCTCTCCTCGATCGGCTCCTTGTGGCTTCCTTATCAGCACCAGCACAGCTGTCAGCCCCTGCGTGTGTCCCTGCGAGCGAGCGAGCGAGGGAGTGAGCGCCGCTCCGCCACGCCGCGCAGCCCCAGCCGCGCCGCTCAGCATGTGCTCCGGAGCCCACCCCGTGCTTAATAATTCAGGACATGTCAACAGCGCTTCACCGGCGCCTCTGGCAGCAGGAGCCAGGCCAGGGGCGGGGGGGCAGCACCCCCACAACCCCCCCCCCTCCCCGGGCCCAGGACAGGGATCCCTGGGCCCCTGCCCCAGACCTCGTCGGGCTGCCCCCCCAAACTCTTGCTACAGCCTAGGCACTCGTGGGGTCCCCAGACGGCCCCACTCCCAGGCCACCCAGGGAGGACATCTGCACCCAGAGGCCTCGGCTCCTTCTGCCACTTTTCGGGACCACACCCGGGAAGGGTCAGCCAACTCCACCCCCCACCTTCCTGACTCCTGACTCCAGCACCCAGCCACCACCTGCCCCCACTACCCTACTCACGGCGGCTTCCAGAAACTCCTTGGCAGAGCCACTTGTTAGAATGAGGGAGGGGAGGGCAGAGGAGGGCAGGCAAGACAGACAAGGGGACCACAGTGGCGCCACCAAGATGCTTGGCTTCCCTGGAGCTTTGCTCCCAACTTCGACACCCCCCCGTGCCCCCGCCTGCCCTGGGACGGTGGCCGCCCCCTCCCGGCCCCCCAAACTCAGTCACTCGCGGGTCTGGGACAGGACGCCCTGGCTGCCTTACACATCTGTGGCCATTTGGCTGATCCAAACGTCTCTCAAATCCCCTGCCAAGCCGGGCTGGGGGTGGGGGGAGTGTGTGGGGTGAACAGGCCAGGGAGCAGAGACCAGGTATGACGGGTGGGGGAGACGGTGTGGAATGGAGGGAGAGGGAGAGCCCACATGGGGATTTGGGAAGGAGGAGAAATGTGCGGGCTTGAATGGGAGGGAGCACTAGCCCAGAAGCAGAAGCAGAAGCAAGGGGTGGCCGGACTGAAGGGCAGGGGAGCCCTGGCCTGGCTGCTGGCTTGCGGAGGGGAAGCAGACATGTGGGTTGTTCTCACAGGCAGGGGTGGGTCCCCAGTTGGCAGCCCAGGAGGAAATGCCTTGGTGCTCCCAGGGTGGAGTGGTTACAGTGAGCAACTTGTGTTCTGGGGCGGGGGGGGGGGGGGGGGGGGAGCGTGGGCCCTCCCGGGGGGGGAAGCACTTGTCCCCCAGACGAAAGGGGGGACTGATTAATCGGGGTGCTAATGAGCAGCAGGGAGAGGAAGCTCAGAGGGGCGGGGGAGGCGGCTCCATCGATCCGAGCCGCGGAACCAGCAGCTGAAAAAAAAGTGAGAAAGGAATCGATCTGAGGGAAACGGCAGCTGCTGGGGATTAGAGCCCCAGGTCCGCCCGCTGCCCAGAGGCCACCCCTCCCCTGCGTCAGGCCTGCCCCGCCCGTCGCAGCCCCCGCCTGGACCCAGAGGAGGGGCCCAGGGGCGGCTACCCTGGGGAGCAGGGAATCTGTCACTGCCCACCTTGGCTGCGAAGCCAGGCCAGGTCAGGCCTCATCGGGCACCGCTCACCCCAGCATGGAGCCCACCAGCCCCGGCCATGCGTGGCACCCTGCTGGGGTGGTCCCCAGCCTCTCTCCAAAGTAGCTTCTGAGGTGGGGGGGGCTGCGGCTGGGCTTCCCCCACAAGCAGTCTCCCCCCAGCTGGGAAGAGGAGGCCCCTGGGGTAAGGGCTAGGGCTGGCAGCGTCCTAGAGGGAAAAAGCGGGGAAGGCACGGGAAGCAGCCACTGAGTTAGCCCTCAGAGCCTCCAAGTGACCACAGACAGTGGCCCCTACCCGGGCAGCCCCCTGCCATGCTCTGCCCTCCCTGCTAGATTCCCAGACCCTTTAGTGCTTCCGCCCCACCTCCTCCTCTCCCAGCCTCCCCCCCTTTCTCCTAGTATTGATTTTTCTTTACTGTTTTTTTTTTTAAGGTGATTTAATTGCTTTTTTAAGGTTACTTCAGTCTGGGACTCTGCCAAGAAAGCGGGGAACTGCCCCCCGAGCTCTCCCCAGTACTCGGTGCTACCCTGCGCTCAGCGCATGTCCCTAAATTGCCCTGAGATCCACCGGGATCACGGGGTCAATACTCCCCTAATATACTGGTCTCCATCATCAGCCCAAATCACACCTTCTTTCCTCCGGAGGGCATGGTAGGAAGCCTCTGAAGGAATGAAGTTGGGGGGTGGGTGGAGAGAGGAGTTCCAGGCCACTCGGAACTGGAACAGCAGTTCACTGCACTCACCCCCCCCGCAACTGCCCCACAGCCAGCTGTCTCCAATTGTCCCCAGGTCCCCATCACCCAGGCTCCCAGACCCCTAGGAATCCGGTTATGCTTGGTGGGAGCCCCCTCCCACATCCCCTCCGCCCATCCTGCACCTCACCCTCCAGTCTCTTCTGTCTCCTCTGCCCCCCTGTCCCCCTACACCCCCTTCCCCTCTGGCCCCCCGTCCTTCCCCCCCTCCCTCTCCCCACTTCCCTGCTTGCCTCCCTCTCTGCCCGGCTGCAGTTGGGTGATAATCTCCCTCATTTAGCCTCCCGGCTGCTTCCCCGGCTCATTGCCCAGCTGGTCCCTGGGGCCCGGCCCAGCTTCTTCCCCACCCCCACCCCCAGCCCTGCGCCCAAACTCCCCCCACCCCCTCCTGGCTTCCCCCACCTACTCCCCTGGGACCAGCTGCCCCTCTGCAGTGAGCATCCGGGCCAAGCGAGGTTGGTCGCGACCTGAGCTGGGTGTGAGCAGAGGGGGGAGGGTCTGTCAGGGACTCGGGCTAGGAGTGGGTGTGGGGCACAGGAGAGGCACAGGGGTGAGGGGGCTTGCAGGGCCAGGCTTCCTCGGCTCTCCAGTTGTCCCCATTCCCCAGATTTGTTCCCGGTCCAATTCTCCACCCAGCCCCATGCCCCAGAGGTGAACGAGGCTTCCCGATGGTGGTGGATGGAGCGGCAGGCAGAGAGATTAGAGTGGCATCTGCACAGCCAGACAAGGCAGAGAGCCTGGGAATGGGGGACAGAAGGGTGAGGGAGGAGACAGGGAGGGCAGGAGCATTCTGCCAGAGCACCTGAGGAAGTGCAGGTTTTATTTGGGCAAAATGCCTCAAAGGCAGACCCAGAGACCTCCCATGATCCAGCTTGGGGGTTCCAAAGGGAGCCTCCAAGGTCCTTACTGCACCCAGGCTTTTGGGACTTTGCCTTTTTCCCAGCAAAGCCCCCCTCCTCCACCCCCGGTGCACCGTCTGCATTTGCCCCTTCTCACCTCCCTTCCTGGGTGGCCCACTCATAAACGACATGACCCTCAAACTCCTAGCATTCTCCTAGGGAGAGTCCCCAGCCTCCCGCTGCTCCCAGAGGACGACACCTCCCGGCCACCCCTCCCAGCCAGACACCTGTCCCAGCCCTGGCTCTGGTGTGGACCGAGGGATGAGCTAGTGTGGGGCAAACGTGGGCGGGAAGGGACAAGGATGGGGGGCGGAGGCCGGGACTGGGCCAGGCCTGGCTGGTGAGCGAGCAGCGGTGACAAACGGGCTGTGCGGGGGCCGAGGGGCGGGGGGGCGGACGGCGGCTGATTTATCTGGGTTATTTATGCCGCGGACGAGGCAGGAGAAGCGGTTAATGAGAGTTCCAGCGAAGGGGGGTGGGGAGGCCCGGACGTGATCTGAGGCAACTGAAGAGGGTTAGCGTCCCACTGCCAGGCCCTGCCCCCACTGCTGGCCAGCACTCTGCACCCCCTACCCCATCTTCGGGCCAGCCCGGCCTGACCCCTTCCTCTACGGGGGATGCCCAAGCTGAGGCCCTGGATCACTGGGGCTGAAGGGCACCGGGTCCAAGATCGAAGGGCAGGCGACTGGAGGAACTGAGGAGAGGACCAGAAAGGGAAGACGAAAGAGGGAAAAATCTTAGCGAGGCAGAAACTGCCCGAGTCCGTGGGGCCTTCAGGGGGCGGTTGGGGGAGGAAAGGACCAGTGTGGGAGTGGGTGGGCACGCGGCAACCTCAGAACAGAGCCCGGAGAGAGGGCAAAGGGCACTGGGGTGCAAATTTGGTGTCGGTCAGGAGCCATCCTGGGGGCCTGAGAGGCAGAGACATGCTGGGAGTGGGGGTGCTGGTCAGAGAGAAGAGGGAGCCGGGAAAGGAGGGGGAGAAGATCCAGAGAAGGAGGGGGAGAGGGCTTTGCAGCAGTGAAAGCTGCTGGGAGCAGATAAGGCGGCTGAGCAGCAGGAGGGATTAAAGCGCTGAGGGGCGGGGGGGGGGGCGCGGCGCGAAGGGGGGGGGGGGGCAGGAAGGAGAGGGCCGAGGGCAGGACATCGGGGCCAAGACGAGCAGGAGAAATGAGGGCTGTGAAGGGGGTAAGATTAAACCGGGGGCCCAGAAGGTGGCTATCGCCTGGCAAAGAGAGGAAAGAAGGGGCTCCTGATCATCTCATGGGGGTGGGGACTTTCCCACTATTGGCGAGCCCCCATGCCCTGCACGTGCCAAGGGTAGCAGAGCTAAGCAGAGGGGTGCACGGCAGATGGGGTGAGTGGGAATGGCAGGGGCCGGCCCTGGGAGCCTGGAAGCTCCCGGCCACAGAACGGAGGGCACGCAGCGCCTCCTTGAGGTGGCAGATGGAACACCGTCACGGGGAGCCACAGTCAAGGGTGCTCTGCCAGCCGGTGCTGGGATGGAGACCCCATCACACCCAGTGTGGCAGGAACCAATGTTTCACAGGGGATTTCTTTGTGGGGAGCAGTATGGGCATGGAGGGAGGGCAGTGGCTTGCCCAGGCTCACGGCTCAGACCCACAGCCCCTTACCACCTCCTGCCCTCTTGTTCGCCAAGCCTCCCAGAAAGGTGTGCTCCAGAAGGGGGAGGCCCCTGCTCCCTCCTGAAGAGCCGAGGTGGCAAAGGCAGCAGAGGGGAGCCCGGAGGGAAGGAAGGGGAGGAGGAAGAAGGGGCGGGGGGAGGGGAGCGGGGGTGGCAGGCGGGGCAGAGTAATTGTGTGTTTCTCAGTTCTCCTGTCTGCACAGGAGGGAGCGAGTGTGGTGGTGGTGGGTGTAGCTTCGCCTCGAGGAGTATGTGTCTGCTGGCAGAGGTGTCAGTGTGTCTGTCTCAGGGGTCTGGGCTCTCCTCGGCCCCCGCCCTCCCCTCTGTGTTTTTGGGAGCGTGGCTCTGGGCACACCCAGCTGTGCTCCGTGCTGATGCGGCAGATGTGGCAGGGCCCCAGCTGTGCCTGCTTCCCGGAGGGGGGGGAGGGGGCCTCAATCTGCTCCCCCAGTAATGGCTGCTGAGCGCCAGGGGGAGGGGATGGAGATGGGGGTGGGACTGGGGCCCAGGTCAGCCCTGCCAAAGGGACAGGAGGGAGATGAGGGCCCTGCCCCCACTCCACCCCACCCCGGCCAAACTCCCCCCAATCTGTTCTTGGCTCAGCTTCTCCCCCTCGCTGGCTCCTGAAGCCCATCCAAATTTCTCTCCAAGCTCAGTCCCCGTCCCCAGCCCTCCTCCCATCGCCCCATCCAGCTCGGTGCCAGGGATCTGCCCCCCTCCCCAGCCCCCAGCTTGCTCCCCCTCGCTGATTTTACAGAATAATCTTTTTATGGAAACCTAAAAAAGCACTAATGGCAGGAGCGCACCCCTCCCCCGCATCCCTTCCCCCGCTCATCCCCCACTTCCCACCACAGTTCCCTTGGTTCTCCCTTCTCAAACCCTTTGGGGGCCAGCACCCTCCTACCCCTACAGGGCCATTGAGGACCTAGATGTGGCAGAGAAGTGGGCTCCCACATCCTGGGCCCCAAGCTGTGCCCTCAGAGATGGATGGGGTGCTAGGTCCTTCCCGGGGCAGACAAGGGCTGGAGAGGAGTGGAGGGCATTAGGACTCCTCAGACCGCCCCCCACCTCCACAGGACCACACAACAGGGACTCTGCCAGCCTGGTGGGAGGGGGCGTGTTAAAAGATCTCAGCTACACTAGCCACCCCGCCCCACTTCAAACACTGACCCTTTCGCCTTCCAGCGCCTCTCTCCACCCCCACTGGGCCTAGGAGGGGGGTCCCGGGGGCCAGGGCCTGACACAGACTTATTGGATTTCACGGTGTTTTGCTGAGAAAATAATTAAATTATCATATTTATGATGGAGTTGCCATGGCCTCTGCCAACCACTTGGAACAGAGGGTCAGGACTGGGGGAGGGCAGGGAAGGGACCCAGCTCCTCGCCCCACAGCCCATCCCTCTCCCGACTCCTTCCTCAGGGAGTTGACCCCAGGCCCAGAGAAGGCATCTGCTGCCCCCCCCCC
>NW_027397064.1:16777212-16856585 GCF_003265705.2 Callorhinus ursinus
CCCCCCCCCCCCCCCCCCCCCCCCCGGCCAACCCCATGCAGATTATGGGAGGTCTGGGCTGGAGGCAGGGACAGGGAATGGGAAAGAGGCTGAGTCAAGGCAGGTCGTAGGTCAGGACTGCTAAAGCCCAGCTCCTTTCACGCACGCTCTCACACAGCCTGCAGCGCCTGAGGAGGCTGGGAGGGCACCTCCAGCCCAATCCCCGCATTACCCTCAGCCCGGCTCCTGAGGAAGCACGTCTTCCTAACTGCCCAGCTATGAAGCTATGAAATCCTGGGCTCTGTCCCAGACCCCGGTGCTGGTAACAAGGTCCCGGCACCCTGCCGCCTGCCACCCCCGCCTGCTGCCAGGACCACCTCCTCCCTCCCACCCACGCCCTGCCACCCCCATTCTCTTTGGGTAATTAGATTCCTCTCAATTAGCAGATTACGATCATTACCAGCTCATCTGGCAACTAAGCTCCGCACCCACAGCTGGGGAAAGGGGGGTACCAAAAGGGGGCACGTGGGGGTCATGGGCAAACATGATAGATGGCTGGGTTTCTCTGGGGCTTCAGGAACGTGGAGAGGACCGAGACCTCCCAAAGGGCCGAGTCAGGGTGGTGGGAGGTGGCCAGGGACCCTCCCCTCCCAGCACAAGGGGCTCCCACTGCGCTTGGGGAGGGCTAGGCACCAGCTTAGGTCTGCCCCGCCTGCCAGGGGAGTAAGAGACAGACACCAACCAGGCCTCGGGCGGGGAGAGCCCCCTACCCCGCCAAAAGCCAGGCTAGGAGCAGATGGTGCTGGCAAAGCAGAAAACAGGCTGGGGCTGAGCTGGGCAGGAACTGAGAAAAGCAACCACCGGGTGATCCAGTAGCAGGCCTGTGGCTCTCAGTCCCTGAGCCCACTGCCAGCACCCCACAGCCCAACCAGAATCCTGCACCCTTCCTTTCAGAATTCTTACACTCAGAGACCAAGCCAGGCCCATTGAAGAGGAACAGGAAGGCGGGCAAGCCGGCAGTGCTGGGGTAGGGGTGAAGGCAGGGGCCAGACAGGCTGGGAGCCTTGGGGGCCCTCCTCCCAAGCAGAGCAGTGCAAGAGGCTAAAGGCAGTGGGAGGGAGAGATTTACCAGGGCTCCAGATTCATTATTCATGAGCCCGCAGCAACGACTCCAATTTAAATGCTAATGTGGGGGGGCCTGACTCAGCTGCCCCCCTTCCACCCTCACCCCCAGCCCAGGCACAAGCAGGAGTCCGCGCTGGCTCCAAGGTTCACTGGGGTTTATTAAGGAGTGAAGAGGGAGGCCAGGAGTTCCCCGGCCACCCACGTTGCTCCTGGCACGTGAAAATCCCACCTGGCTTCCTCTGGTCCTTTTGGACAGAGGCTGGCCATGCAGGCAGGAGCCTCGTGGGGAGCGGGCAGGAGTTGGGAGTTCGGGGGGGATGTGCCTTCTGGCAGTCCCCCTCAGAGGATGATCTGGTTGGTGAAGCTGCGGCTCAACTCCTTGTGTGGCAGAACAATCGAGTTCAGGATGAGCACCTCAGCAGGGATCCGGACACGGCAGCCTGCAACGGGGACATGAGGGCACCAGGAGGAAGCCGTGGGGAGGGGAGGCCAGAGGCAAGGAGCTGGGACCACTGCCATCGGGGAGGAATCCCTCCCTGCCCATCTGTGCCCTGGCCTCACGCTCCCAGTGACTCACAAACAGGGCCTGGCACACAGCAAGCACTTTGTAAATGTTTGCTAAAGGAATAAACACAAGCAAGCAAGCAAGCAAGCGCGCATGCACACGTGTGTCCAATCCCCACAGGGAAAGGCCGTCACCTGTGGAGCTTTTCCACAGCCCTAGTCCCCTCGGAAGCCGTACCTAGGATGGTGATGGCAGGTAGCAGCTTCCCATCCTTGAAGAGGCTCTCACTGTCCATGTGCGCTCGGGGGTCGTTGGGATTGGGGTCATTGGGGGTACCCTCCACACGGGCCCAGCGCCCCACAGTGCTCCCCCAGCCCACAATAGTGTGCAGAACACATGTGTGCTCCTGTCAAACAGAACAGTGTCAGGTGAGGGAGGAGAAGGGGCCAGATGCAGAGCCCACGGGGCCCACCCCTCCCAGCCAGCCGCGGGGTGCCTACCTGCAGTGTGGCCCCATGGAGGACGATGCTCTCGCGGAGCCGCACACCCTCGCCCACGGTCACCCCCTCCCCAATGGAGACGTTGGGGCCCAGCTGTGGAGAGGAACAGATACCATAAGCCCTGGAGGGCCTTGGAGAAACCCGAATCCACCCCCTTCATAGAACAGGTAGGGAGGAAGGGACCTGCTTGAGCCTGTAGGATGGGTGATGACCAAGCAGAGCCTCGCACTCTGAGCTCAGGGGCTCGGCGCCGTCCCACCCGTCCTGGCAGCCTAGCCCCCCACTTACCACCGCCGACGGGGCCACCTTGGCCGTGGGGTGGATGTAAACATTTCCTAGAAGCAGAAAAGAGGATCTGGGGGCAACTACCCCACACCATACCTGGTTCGGGGTGGGGGGCACAGGGACTGGAGCTTCACCTCTGAATCTGAGGTCAGGAGTCCTGACTCAGAGGGCACAGGGGGCTAGGGTGGGGGGTAAAGATGAGGAAGGGGAGCAGGGGGCTGTACCTCGGATTCGTGGACCCCCGGGGGCGTGCTTGGCCAGGCGTTCTGGGTGAGTGAGCTGGTACTGGCCCAGGTAGAGGCGGGAGGCATAGAGGGCTGAGCTGGCGGGAGCCACAGAGCGGAACGGGGGATTCAGGGGCCAGCAGGTGCCTACCCCCTGAAAATCTCAACTCCCAGGTGCCCCAGCCACCTCACGTAGCCATACCCTGCAGACTTGATTTGGCTCCAGATACCATCAGTGAGGTGGACGTAGATCTGGCCCTGCCCAGCCAGGGCGGAGAACACATCCTGCTCCAGGCGGATGGTGCCTGCCCCTGGCCACAGGCCTGAAGAGTCCTCCCTGGCAGAGAGGAGATGCGGATATCAACTCCCCAGCTGAGCCCACCCGGGAGGCCAACATGGTGTCTCAGGGATAGGGATCTGAGGGAATCCCACCCCCTCTCCAGGCCTGGCCAGATCTTCTCCAAAGGGATGCTCATGTCCCAGGAAACTCTGCCAGTGCCCTTACCCACGTCACCCTCCCACCCCTGGCTGGGGTGCAATCCCAGGGGACCCCCAGGCATGGACCCACACCTCATCTCTGCCCCAGGTCCAGGGAGTTCGCCCGGACATAGCTTCCCCCCCATTTTTCTCTTCTCCTCCCCATCCACTCCCCCAAACCCCACCTCGGGTCACCCTCCCTCTCACAGGATGGAATGAAACACAGACACTCACCCCAGCGGAAGACAGCTGGTGAGGGCAGAGACAGTCACAGAAAGAGAGGGGGAGAGGGGAGGGAGGGAGGGAGAGGGAGAGAGGGAGGGAGGGAGGGAGGGAGGGAGGGAGAGAGAGAGAGAGAGAGAGAGAGAGAGAGAGAGAGAGAGATGGTAGAGATGCCAGCTCAGCAGAAACAGACAAGAGGCCAGGAGAGATGGAGAGAGAAGCAGAGACGGATGGGAGTGAGTGGGGGCATGAGATGGGGACCCACGGCGGGGAGCGGGGCGGGGAACAGGTCCGGGGCCTACAAGGATGACCTGGGGAGGGGCCCGTGGCCAGCAGGGCTCTGCGGGCTATGCTGAGGGGAGCCTCAGCCTGACAGTGTGGGGTGTGGGTGTGGGGGGGTGTGCGTGTCTCTGCCTCTCTCTTTGCATGTCTCTGCACCCAAGCGCGTGTGCGCCCAAGTGTGCGTGTTGCCGTCTGTTCTGAAAGACATCTCCGGGACACTCATCAGGGCTTGAGAGAAATGGACCAGAAGGGGAGTGGGCTGGCAGTGACAGAGGAGGAACTGGGATGGCTAAGGAAGAGGGACAGAATGAGGTTAGAGGGGAGGGGACCGGGAAGGCTTGGCTGGGGATGACAAGTGGAAAGGAAAAGGGAAGAGGAAGGTGAGCAGGTGGAAATGGAGCCTGCAGAGCCTGGGGGCGGGGGTGCTCTGTGATTGGTGGGGGGGGGGACTTGGGGTTACAGGGCCATGGGGCCCGCCTCACAGTTGCCCATCCTGCTGGTTTCGCTGGAAGACATCCCGAAGGGGCTTCAGGGCTTCCGGGGAAAAGAGGTAGATGCCACAGTTGATGACGTCACTAACAAAGGTGCTAGGTTTCTCCACATAGTGCAGGACCTGAGGACAGGGCAGGCTGGGTCCCGTAGAGGGAGCCCCCCGCCCCCCCGCCCCCATCCCCTAAGACCTTCTGACCGCCAGCTACTCCCTTCTGCCAGGGTGGTCTTCCCAAAATGCACAGTCACTGCCCTTCACCTTCAAGGTAGGTCCCAATTACATGCCTTTTCCCTCCCAACCCTCCCAACCTCCCAGCACCCCCAGCACACCATTCACTGCCATTGCACGTCTGTGCCTGGAATGCCCTTTCACAGTGATTCATCTGGAAAACTCAGCTTTCAAAACCCAGTCGACCTTGCCACTTCCTCTGGGAGCCTGCGCTTGTCCTGCCCTACACTGAGCTTCTCAGGTCTGGGCACCCCTGGCATCTGGCCACACCTCACTGTGGGTCCTTGTGGCATTTGCCATGGTTGACTTTTGACTGTCTTTCCCATTGACTGGGGGGTTCCTGGGAGGGAGGGATTCTATTTCTTTGGCTCTGTTTCTTTCACATCTAGCTAGTGCCTAGTATAAAACTTAAAAAAAAAAAAATCACACATATTTATGTGTGTGTGCCTGTTTAAGTGTATTTTTAATACTAACGCCTAAACAAAGAAAAGGGCTGTGTGAAAGTCAGTCAGGCTCAGGGGCAGGAAGTTGCAAAAACAAGGACCAAGACCCTCTGCCTTACGGATCCCGCTCCCACCTCTGGAATTCTAGAGGCGCAATAATACTGTTTCCTGCCTCTGTGCCCTTGCACATCCTGTTCCCTCTGCCTGCAACGCCTTCCTGTCTCCTTCTTCATCTCCACGAATTTAACTCAACTCAGACTTTGCCTCCTCCAGGGAGCTCTCCCTGCCCCCAGCCAAGCAAGGCTGGTGTAGGCCTCCTTTCGTGTTCCCATAGTACACAGCGCATACATCTATCGCGGCACTGCACCCATGGAAATTAACTGTTAGCCTTTGCTCTTTGCCAATCTCTAGAAAAGATGGAAGATGAACAGCCAAGGGTATGCCCCACCTGGTTGACAGCACTGGAGCCCACCCAATTGCCTTCTAGCATTCTCTAGAGGCAGAGGGATGGGGGCATGATGATACAGAGTAAGAACCCAGCCAGCCCCGTCTCTGCTCTTACCTCGTGTGTCTGTGGGTTCTCTACAATGCAGCCGTAGTTGAGGGACTGTGTCCTGTTAGCCTGAAAGACAGACACACCAAAACAATGACCCACCTGCTCTAGGGCAGCAAGGTCTGTTTTCTTTCTTTCTTTCCCTCCCCTAAAGCACCTGGCACGTATTTCTGCCACTGACAGGCCTTCAGCAGGGGGAGAACTGACAGCTGCCCTCCCCCTCCTTCCTTCTGAGCAGCCAAAGGGCTCAGGGTCTCTACCGCCGCCGCCTCCTCCTCCGCTACTTGCTGGGATTTCTGGCACATTCCCCTGTTGATGCCCGTTCCCACTCCAACTCTCTGGGCTGCCCCTGCCTCCCCAACACTCTGCATTCCAGGAACGTCTCTGGATCACCCCCTTTACCCCCTCCAGCCCTCCTGGCCCCCTCACCGTGGTGCCAAGGAGCAAGAAAGGGTGAGGCTGGTGTCTGTAGGCATCCAACATAGCACTCAAGGGGAAGTCGGAGCAGACATCAGCGTTGAGCACAAAGAAGGCCTCAGGGCCCCCGGCCAGGATCTGGTCCCGGAAATGGTAGAGACCACCTCCTGTGCCCAGGGGCACAAATTCTTGCAGGTACCTGTCACCGGGGGACCCCAGAGCCAGCTCAGTGAGATGAGAGGAGGCAGACAGCATGAGCCTGGGCATCTGACCCCTCCTGCTCCCAGAAATACACCTGCCTGAGGCCAATATACTCAGGGATTCAGAGATACCCAAATTAGACCCCTCCTGGTATATAATGGTGAAGTCTGCCAGATGCTGACTCAACCCACTCACCAGAACTCTGAGGCCTCTGGCACTGCCCCCACACCCCATACCCCACATACGGCACATGTGCACAAACACCTGATGGGAAGGTTAAACTCCTGCTGGGCAGCCTCTAGAAATCGGGTAAGGGGCTCGTCAGGTTGGTAGAAGCCAATGAGCAGAATCTCCTGCATCCCAGGGACCTGAGAGCAAGGGAAGAGGTTGGGAGGAAAAAGAACATATCTGATAGGAAGGAATGTTGGGGGAACCCCTGGTACTGGCCCAGGAGTCCAGAGACCATAGTTTTGGTATCAGCTGTGGGTACTCACTTTACCACCCTGGCCTGTGTTCTCCTCCAGACAAAGAGGTCTGTCCCTGATCTTTCAATCTTTTATGATTTTGTTGTTCCCCTGACCCCATCCCCACATCTGAGGATCACCCTAGGAAAGATCTTGCCTACCAAACTGCATGAAAAGATAATCCATTCATTTTCCCCCATATTTATTATCTGTCAATATGAGCTTGAGATCAGCATGAGATAAGGGTACCATTTATCAAGTGCCTACATTGCACTAGGCACTTTACCAACATCATCTCTAAGCCCTGCCGCCCCACAAAGTAGGCTTAATCACCCCATTTGACCAGTAAGAAAACTAAGGCCCAGAAAGGGCGAGGAATTTACTCAAGTAAATTTACTCTCCAGGCAGAGACTGGATCCAGATAAAACCCTGCCAGTCCCAATGCCTAAAGCAATAAAGAAATTAGCTCCACAGTGAGCAAGGGTTTGAGTTCCGTGTTTTGCTATCATTCAGGTTCCTCAGGCTGTTGCTTTAAATGGTCTCTAAGATTCCTGCCTGATCTCGCATTCCATGCTTTAAAAATAGGAGTGAAATCTGAACAAGAAGAGGCCAGATGAGAGACCAGATTAGCGAAGACAGCAGGGCAGCTGTACTGCACAACTCCGAGGGACACCATTCACACTGTCATTTATAAATGGCAGTCCCTGGAGTTACGCCTGGTGTGAACAGGACATGGTGGGGGGGGGGGAATACAGCAGGAAGGAGATGAGCAGGAAGTGAGGTGGGAGGGGGAGCCTCTGGGGTTACCTGGGCACAGGCCTCAATGTGGTGCTGGATCATAGGTACCCCCGCCACTGGAAACAGGGGCTTGGGCACCTCAAAAGACAAAGGCCTGAAGCGGGTCCCTGAGAGAGGAGAGAGAAGCACATTTCAGCTTCCTGCCTCCCTCTGCCTCCATCCCCCAGTCATTCCAGCCCAACCTCCCTACCCCTTTCCCTGGGCTCCTCACCCTTTTGAGGGCCTCCAATCAGGATCACAGCTTTGAGCATGGCGGCAACTGCTACCTAAACCTCAAGTCGCAACAGAGAAATCAGGCTCAGATCCCACACCCCAGCCCAAGAACTCCACTCACATCCCAAGCAAACCCCAAACTCCAAAGAGCAACACTTAGCCCTCTCACAGGATGTAAATCCAAAATTCAATATAGTCCCTCCTTTGACACAACACCTCACAAATCCCATACATCTCAAACCCCAACCCAGATTCCAACTGGCCTTAAAACTCCACAGCGATTTCTCCTAAATTCTGAAATTCACACCTCACAATTTATCCAACAGGCTTCCCTCTGGCTATAGACACATTCAGCAAACTCAGAAACTCAGCGACAGATCTCTTAGACCCCAAACCTCAAAAACCGGAAACCCCAAGCCCACTGATTCCCAATTGTTACATTCTTATGCTATAGATGTTAAGCCCTGAATGCCAACAGTGAACCCTGAATACTGAATCTCAAATCCTGAGTGAGCCCCAGATATTTAACTGCGATCCTAAGAATGAATCCCAATAAAGTAACACTGGTCTGCATCTGATGCATCCCAAGTCCAAGCAAAACCCTCTATAATATGCTGAATTTGAATTCTAAAACTAACCTCTAAGTGCTGAACCCTGAATCAAAAGACAGATTCCCTCGGCATCTCAAACACGGAATCTACCCCCCTCCCCCGGGTCCCAATATTGGCGACAAGTCTGAAACTCTGGATTCGCAGGATTGATTGCTGACCCTCTGAACGCCACAACTGACTCCGTCTAATAAACCCTAGCCTCGCGTAGCCAGGGGTTGTGGGACTAACAAGAACGGACCTCCGAAGGGCCAGCCGGGACCTCCGAGCAGCCCTCGGTGTAGGGGCCGTCTCCTGCCCTCTACCCCTTTCGCCACCCCTCCATCAGCAACCTTTAC
Organism: Callorhinus ursinus; assembly: GCF_003265705.2. NCBI lineage: Eukaryota > Metazoa > Chordata > Mammalia > Carnivora > Otariidae > Callorhinus > Callorhinus ursinus. Next base: position 16,785,565 of record NW_027397064.1, read on the forward strand.
CACTAGCTCTCTTTATTCCAGCTGTCGTCCGCTACTGCTTGCTCCTTCCGCGCACGTGTCTTCTCGCGACTCGCGAGAACTCCTTCGCGGAGTATGCCGGGAATAGTAGTTCTTAAGAGCCTGTCGTTTCCCGTAGCCCTCCCCCGTTCCCCCCCCACCACGCGCTTCTAACTACAAGAGAGGGGGGAGGTGGGACTTATGGGAGAACAAGGGGGCGTGGCCAAGGTATCTAGGAGGCGGGGCTAAAGAGAAGAAGCTGGGGGGCCTAAGAGGCAGAGGCTGGAAGCTGAGATTAGGATCTTGAACCGTCTGGGAATGGGCCCAGGAGTAGCGGCTGAAGTGGGAACAGGGTCACAGGGAGAGGCGGGCCTAGAGACGAGAGGGGGTGTGGCCATCCGTGAGATGGGCGTGGCGAGGACGCCAACCGCGGCGAGTGGCTGGGGCCTGAGGTAGGCAGAAAAAGAGAAGGCGGAGTCATAAGCTCCTCGCGCGGTCCCACTGGGAAACGAAGGAGCTCCGGACGGTGAGAGAAAGCTTATCTCAGACTTACAGTCCGTAACATAAAGCACTGAGCCAGGCACTCTCCAAACATTCCGACCCCAACATTCTGTGACCTTGGTGTGTGGGTCCGGAGTAAGCGTGGGTGCGAGCGCAGGGGAGAGGAAACGGCGTCCCCAAAGACCAGAACACGCGGAGGGTCAGAGAGAGCAGCTTTATTAAGCAAGATGGAGGAGGGTCGTCGGTCCCACCCACCCCGGGGCTTGGAGCCAGGGCGAACGGTCCGAGCGTTCCTTTCAGGCCACGTCCACGCGAGCAAAGCTCTGGTCCATGCCCAGGCTGTTCTCCACGTACACCTCGTACTTGCCGCTGTCCTCGGGCGTGGCCCGGCGAATGGTCAACGTCGTGGTGGTACTGCCGATCTCGAAGAACACCCTGGAAGGGAGAGGAGGAGCGGGGAGGGCGGGCCGAGGTCAGGTTACAGGCGCCCGGGGCCAGGCTGGTTAGCCAGCTCTGGTCCTCAGCTCGCGTTCCCCGCCCCCGGCCCACTCTCGCCAGGGTTCTGGGCCCCGTTCCGCCCCAGCGGCAGGTCCCCGCCCTCGCCTGTCATCCTCCTCGATGTCCTCCCCGTCCTTGGTCCAGCCGACGTCGGGCGCAGGCTCGCCCATGATCTCCGCGGTCAGAGTCACCGTGGTGCCTTTGCGTGCCTTAGTGTTATCCGGTCCCTTTTGAATCTTCGCAGGGACTAGAAGAAGGGAAAGGGCGTGCGACCCAGTGAGGGTCCTTAGGGGTGAGGCGGGGCAGGGGCATCACTTCCCCAGATCCCCAGATAATACCCTGCCCTCAATATGAGATGGATTTAAACTCCTAGTGTGACGTTGGGCAAGTCTAGCCTCTCTGGGGCTTCATTTCCTCAGCTGTTAAACCGGACTAGTAGCTGCCCCTGCTCCTTCCCACCCCGGGATGGAGGATCGAAAGAGATACTATGAGTGAAAGCCCGGGAACGTTTACATATCTCGGTACCCTGGATGGAGACAATTCCGAGGACTGAACATTGCCCTGGGGCGGAGCCAGGAGGCCCGGGCCCTAACCCTGGCTCTGCCTCTGGCTCCCTGTGACCTTGGGGCCCTGGAGTGGAGTGATTGGAGCCCATAGCGGACTTCTCCGTCTTGGGGGGGAGGGGGACGGGATGGGATCCTGAGGCAAGAAGGGCTAGCCAGCCCGCGCGCCGCCGCGCCCCAGCCTGTGCCCGCAACCCCATGGGGACTCGGCTAGGCCCAGCGGTGAGAGCGCGCTGAGTGGACCCCGCTGCCGCGCCGGGAGGCGGTGCGGCTCTCAGTGGTGGCGCCGCACCCGGGGCGCGCGTACCTTCCACGAGGATGCGCGCCGAGTCAGAGCACTGGCCGAAGGGGTTGGTTACACTGATGTTGTACTGGCCCAGGTCGGCCAGCTCGCCGTCGCGCACCACCAGGGCGACTACGTCAGGGTCCTCGAAGACGTAGCGATACTTGGGCCCGTCGCGCAGCTCCTTGCCGTCTTTGCTCCAGCGGATGAATGGGTCCGGGAAAGCGGAAATGCGGCAAGTCAGCTTGGCCGCGCTGCCCTCGATCAGCACCACGTCCTTCAGCGGCTCCAGCACTCGTGGCGGCCCCTTCTCGCGAAGCTCCCTCCGGGACCTATCCGAGAGCCGGGTCAGGGCCCAGAGCTCCCACCACGCGGATCTGGATCGCCCGCACCAAATCCCCTGCCCGCCCCCTCGGCCCGCTAGAACTTTAAATGTGGGGGTGGGTTGGGAGCGAGCCTGCTCTTGAATTGTTACCCTGATGAAATGATTTGCTTTTGTCGGCCATCCTTCCACACCTCGCCAAGCGCTCTCCCCTAAGTCCAGTGAACCCAGCGGTCCATAACACTGCTCAGCTGCCACCCACCCCCACGCAGCAGTGCGCTTTCTGCAGTTCTGGCTCCCCTCCTCCTGAGGGCTCCGGGCTCCCCCTCACCTGTGGCCCCGGTAGGAGGCCTGGATGCGAATGGCCGCTCTCTGGACCTGGGGGTCGTTGATATCCAGGGTACATGCCGGAGGTGGGGCCTTAGCGGCTGTTTTTTTGGCGGGAGCTGCCTTGGACATCTGGGGAGTGCAAAACAAACATGGGGTCTAGGCTGACACAGAGACTTTGACTTTCAGCTTTTCCCCTGTCAATTCAGAACATCCTGGGGTTGGGAGTGTCTGGGGCTGGTCTGAGAATAGGGACTCACCGTGGGCGGGTTGACTTCGGGACTTGGGTCCACTAGCTGGGTAGCAGGTGGGACAGAGCACTTCTGGAAGGCACAGTAGGGAAACGGACAGGTGCTCAGCCCAGGGCCCTGGTTTTATACATCGCTCCCCTCCTTGCCTTGTTTGGCTTGGTTGCCCCAAGCCCCCCCCCCCCCCCCCCCCGGACCCCAGCCCCGCCCCATGACCTAAGCGGGCTCCTTATTTAGCCTGAGGATGTTTGGGATGCTGGCTCAGCCGCTGGGGCAGGCCCGAGGGGGAAACCCGAGCAGCTCTGGGGTGCACTTCATGTCAGCACCCGGACAGCTGGGCAGCTGGATGTGGCCCCAACCCCTCCCAGGGCAGGGGGTAACCATCCCACTCCTGGTAGTACCAGACAAGGGCCCAGGCTGGCAAGAGATTCAGCTCCCCACTGGGGCAGCTTTACACTCTGGTCAGTCCCCAGACAGTTGGACAACATGCCGTTGCCAGAACACTGTTGGTTAAAGGGTGCAAGTGTTTGTGGGGGTGCCCCTGAATGAAGCCAGAGTAGCGGGGGCAGGGGAAGGACTTCACTGTCCATCCAGCCAATTATGAGAGGGCAGTGTGGCCATCAGGACCAATCTGGAAGCACTTACTCCCCTGGCCCCGGGAGTCCAGGCTTGTCATTTCTGCACTGTGCCGCCTGGCGGTAAACTGAGATCAACCTAGAGGGGACGGTAAAGATTTTTCGGAACAGCATCCCCTCCTACCACCTCAGTCCCGCTCACTTCCCTCCATGTGACATGATACGGTCTGACTGGGCTGCGTCTGACTGTGCCTGGAGATCGGCATTAACACTGACTCCCCAGTTCTAGGTCTGCCCAAGCCCCTTTTGGGTCGTAAACCCAAAAATTGTGGATAGGGGCATCGGACTGCCTGGGGGAAAGGGTTTAGTTCACCCCTCTGGGACTTGCCTGGAGTCCAGGCTACCCAACCCAGGGCACATGCTTCCATGCCTTGTAACTGCCCGCCCAGGTGTGGAGCACTGTCACCTTTTGATCAGAGCAATTTTGACACAGTTCTGCTGACATAAATTACCTTTGCTCCTCCGGGTTTGGAACAAGCAGTTCACGTGCCATTTTCAATGGAGATGGGAAGGGAGCTCAAGATCAGAATGGGGATGGGAGAGGAATTTTACCATTTATCAAGATATGAGTTCAGGCACCTCATTTTTATATGAAAACACTGGCGGTGAGTAGGGAATTAAAGATTCTCACAGGCAAACTGTATATCTTCATCGCTAAAATGACAGGTGGGCAAGACGTCTCTCTAGTCCCTTCCAGCTGGCTTGAACACCCTGTTATTTTATGATGATGGGGCTTGCCTCTTCCCTGGGGTCCTGAGAAGCCAGAGAGGCTGGGCTGGGCTGGGTTGGGCAAAATGTTGTTTGGGCCACAGCCAGGGGGCCCTCAACCTCAATCACAACACACCAGGGCTAACCCTCTTGGCTCATGGTTCGGAGGAGACTTTATTCCTTTCATTTTGCCAAGAACAGAGTTTCCAAGGTGGGGAGAGGTGGTAAACAGCCTCCCCTGGACACAAGAACTGGCTTCCCCCTCCCCTCCACCTCTGGGCAGGACAACTCAGTTGTAGACTCAGTGACCATTCTGTGGTTCTGCAGGGAAGCAGCTAGAGTCAAGGAGCCTTAGCACCCATCAGACTCCCCAGCATGCCACGGGGACAAGAATGTTCAGGTTGATGTGTCCCTTGGCTCTAGGAAGATGCTCGACTGTGGCCCCATCTCAGCAGACACACCAACCAGAGCGTCGTGCAGCTGGTGGCCCGCGGCCCTAACACAAAAGCATGGAGTTGAGAGGCTGCCCTGGTTTCTTCTGTGGCACTTCACGCCATCATCGCAATCTTGCCAATCGTTATGACGAAACCCCTTCTGCTCCAGGGGCCAGGACCAGAGCTGGTCTGTCTCCAGGGCAGAGTGAAGGAGGCTGAGCCAGCCTTGGGGTGTGGGCTGGTGCCTTGCAGGGCCCAGCATCCTCCAAGTTGCAATGACAGAATATGTGAAAAGAGGTGGGGGCCACCAGAGTCTGGTTAGACGGTAGTGGTGGAGTCCTGCCAGGACTCCAGAAACTTTAGGAGAGGCAGAAGTCCCTCCTCCCTCTAAGAATAAGGGAGAGGTGGGGCCCAGGAGGGTCAGGGTCAGGAGCCATGGTCTGAAGGTGCTAGCTGTTACAGCTCAGCTCTCATTGGCCAAGAGAAGGCTGAAATGCCCCTGTCCCAGCACCCCCAGCACCCTGTACCCCCAGCCATCCCTCCCCATCGACCACACGTAGGTCCCGCTGCTTGCCGTTTTTATTTTCCTTGTGACAGACAGACAGACAGCTGCACAGACAGCTGGATGGCTGGGGTGGGGGGGATGGTCAGGACAACATGGGCAATAGGAATTGGATGGAAGGGAAATTTCATAAAAGTCAATAAATAAATAAATATGAATGGGAAGAAGGACGAAGGCCACAGAGGGGTGGTGGGGACACCCTGGGGCCAGCACGGAGTGCTCAGAGCTGCCTCCCCTAGGACAAGAGGAGGACAGGAGAGCGCTGGTTCCAGTGATCACTGCCCCCAGCCCCCGGCCCTCCAGGTTCTCCTTCTGGGGATGTTGGCAGCTACCCCACCCCACTCCACCCCACCCGAGTCCTCTCCTCTCCCTACCCCACCTCGCTGCCCTCCTTCACATGCTGGTTCCGGCTCCCTATCTCCATGTCGTGTCCCTGCTTCACCAACACTCACTCCCAGCCCACGGCCCTGATACCCTGGGCTCCTTCCTCTTCCTCCTGTCCAGCTAGTCACACCTTTCTCAGTCGGTTCTGCCCCAGAACCTTCCTCGAGTCTCCTCACCCTATCCCTTGGCTTCTTTTCCTGATCTCTTACCTATGCCCTTCTTGCCCCTTTTCCTGCTTCTCTGCTCCCGCGCCCCCACCCCCACCCAGCCTGGCCCATGGGTCTCCCCCTCTGGCTCTGGCCAGGGTGGCATCAGCAGAGCCAGCGGGGGCGGTGGGGGGAGCTCTGTCCCTGCAGGTCCATGAGGTAATAGCCCGGCTGGATGTTGCTGCTGGTGGTGTCCGAAGCCCCGGGCCCACCCGGCTCAGGACGGGCCCTGGAATGTCCCGCAGCCTCAGCGGAACCCCGAGTTGAAGCCCGAGGCTGGGCTGCGGGCCGAGCCGCTAGGGGCTGCCTGGGTAGGAGCGGAGCAGCACCTTGTGGCGGGTGGCAGCCTCGGCCCGGCGGCGCCGCTGCTCGCCCAGAAACTCCTTGAGCCGGGTGGTGGTGAAGGTGAGCGTCTGGCGGCGCAGCTTCATCAGGTAGGCGTCCTGCAGCCACGGGTGAGCCAAGCAGTCCTGCAGGGAGGGCCGGCTCCTGCCAGGCCCAGCCAGGGACCGTGAGCCTGCAAGGCTCTGGCCTCCCACAGACCCAAGTCCCCGTCCTGGATTCCTGACCCTAGGCGAGGGATCTTGGCCAACTCTGGAATGGGGAAGGCGATTCTGCCTACCTCACGGGGCTTAGAAGCATCAGTGGCATGTAGAACAACCACTTAGGGGTAGTAGTGGTGGTGGTGGTGTATTAGCGGTGGCTGGGGAGGAAGTGGGGGGATCTTTGGCTCCGGGCTTGGCCCGGGCAGTCTGAGGCGGGGGATGGGTAATGCTGGGGGCTTGGCAAGTGTGCGGCTACTCACCAGGGATGTGCTGAGAGGACCTTTCGCAAGAAGAGTGTGGCGCTTTGGGAGGTGTTGGGGTATAGCTGGAAGGCATCAAAGCGGCCCCCCACAATCCGAGCCTCTGTTTCCTGGGGGTCTGGCTCATAGAACGGGGAGTATCCACTGAGCCTGTTGTGGAGACGATCCAGTTGACACATGTGGACAGAAGGTCCACACACAGCCCCAGGGGGACATTAGTGTGGGGGTTCAGAGGGGCTCAGTGCTCTGGGCTGGGCACATGCACACGTGTGTTGGGGAGGCTGTGAGGGGGAGAGGGTATAGGCGGAAGGTGCATCCCAGGGGCACTCACATGATGTAAGTGAGTACGCCCGCTCCCCAGATGTCCGTGGCAGAGCCGATGGGTTCTCCCTTCACCATCTCGGGAGCTGACAGGAAATAGAGGCCAGGCTGAACCAGCTTCCTGATGGCAGGGGAGCAGGAGAGACAAGGGAGGCCCCTGGGGGCTTGAGGAGCAGGCCGGGGCCCAGGTCACAAGACCATGGATCCAGCAGGCAGGAGGGGAGTGGGGGTGGCCCCCAGGGGGGAAGTGGGCCACCTGAGGAATCAGCCCACGTACTGAAGGTGGGGTCCCCAGAGCTGCAAAGGAACTGGGAACCGGGGTCACTAGCTCCCCCGGATCAGCTCTGAGGTAGAGCGCCCATTCACAGAGAACATGGCCAACACCAAGGTTAGGAGCCGTGGAGACCAGTCTGGCTGGCTCCAATCCTGGGCCCGTCCCTTCTAGCGACGGGACGCTGGCAAGTACTAAGCCCTCTGGCTCTCCCATTTCCTCATCCGTAAAGTGTGTCTTGTAGAATAACTCGGAGGAATAGAGCTAATGAACATCAAGTATTTAGTAGGTAGCTAAATGGTAGCCGGTTTACCTTAAGTATATATACTAGTAATGGATTCTCTGTCCAGTTTTATCAAACCCTGGCTCTAGCATTCATAACTGATATTGGACAAATACTTAATCTCACTGCACCTCTATTTTGTCTGTAAAACGGGGATAACGTTATGCCAATCTCCAGGGCTACTGTGAAGATAAATTGGGGTAAAAAAAAAAAAAAGGCACAGAAAGGACTGAGTTCACTGCTTGCATACAGCAAGCACTCACTAAATAGCACGTAAGTGAGTGGAGGGGAGTGAACTGCTGTCCTCTCCACGAGTAGCCCAAGGCCCGACCCAGGCCGCCACGGCGCCCTCACCCATGAACTCCAGCGTGCCTGTGCGGTGGCCGAGGGGTCGCAAGGCCTGGGGGTTGTAGGGCTGGGCACTGCCGAAGTCCACAATCTTCAGGGCGTTGTCGGGAGCCAGCAGCAGGTTGTCGGGCTTGATGTCCAGGTGCAGCACGTGGCGGCCGTGGAGGTAGTCCAGGCCTTGCAGCAGCTGCACCACATAGGTGGCCACGTCGTCCTCCGAGTACCGGAACCTGGGCGGGGGGCGGGGGCGGGCAGACGAAGCAGGTGACATCCCAGCTCAGCTTCCCCTACCCTCGCTCCCAGCTCCCCCCAGAATGCCCAGTTCCCCCACTTACCGGTCGCTGAGCCCACAGAGGAGCTCACGGTTCCCGCAGCTCTCGGCGATGAGCACGAGATAGCGCGGGGTGATGTAGGCCTCGTGCAGCGCCATGAGCCGCTCGTGGTGCAATGTCCGCAGCACCTCATATTCCTGCAGGACATGCCGCTTGCCCTCGGCCGCGTAGGGCACGATCTTAGCCACAAACGTCCGCCCGGTGGCATTCTCCCGGCATGCTCGCACCACCCCGAAGCGGCCCCTATGTGGATACCACACGCTCAGAGGGAAGGAGCTGGGGAAACGGGGACCCCAGGGAGCAAGTATGCAGTGATTCTTAGTGTGGCCTCTGAAGTCCAATCCTAGGAACCTGGGTTGGAGTCTCAGCTCTGCCCCTCACTGGCTCTGTACCTCAGACAAATCCCATAACCTTTCCAACCTCGGTTCTCCCGTCTGTGAAATGGGTGATGATAATAGTGCCATCTCTCTCTCTCTCTCTCTCTCTCTCTCTCTGAATTGTGAAGAGTAAATGACATCATATGGTTAAAGAGCTTAGCACAGTGCTGGCAGAGGAGATTTGAACTCAGCAGTGCCAGGCACCAGATCTCAGCCCCTCCCCAACCCTGTCCAGGGCAGTCTGGTCTTCTTTCTGCATCCCCGTGTTCCCTGCATGCCACTCACTCCCCCCTCGGTCCTCCTTCCCCTCCTGGACCCACTTGCCTGGCCTTCTCCTCCAGGAAGGTGTAGGGTTTCTGAGGGGGCCCCTGCCGAAGAGTGGTGCCCTTCGGCCCAGGAGAGCTGGGGGGACCACCCACAGGGGAGCTGACCATCTCCTTGGCCGGGCTGAGGCTTCGTACAGTCACCTTGGTGGGCTCAGGAGGAGGCTCAGGGGCTGGGGGTTCGGGGGCCGGGGGTGCAGACACAAAGGAGGTCACCATATACAGGGGGGTAGAGGAAGACGCTGGTTTCACCCCTTGAGGGGTGGAGGCTGGGGTCGGGGTCCCAGTGTCAGGGACGGAAGACTTGGGCTCACTGGGGGTGGCCTGGGCACTGGGTGGGGTGGGCTCTGCTTGCCGGGCAGGCTGCAGGCCCCTGTGCTTTCGTGGGGGGGTTTGGGGCGGTGGACCCACAGCCTTGAGTGAGGACAAGGCCTGGCTGGAGGGCTTTGGGGGAGATGAAGGGCTGAGAGCGGCTGGCTGAGGGGCTGGGGGAGTGGGAGCGGGAGCTGGGGTGGGGGTCAGCGATGGGGCCAGTGAGGTAGGAGAGTGAGGAGGCGGGGCCCTGGCTGGCCCTGAGGTAACAGGGGCGTCCTGGTGAGCAGCAGTTTGCAGAACTGAGGAATCTAAGTGAAGACAGGGAAAATCATCACCCTGGTGCCCCGGGGGGTAAAACCAGGGTGCTCAGGGACCCCTCTGTTCTCTGGCCACCCCCCTACCTCATCCCACTGACCTTGCATGCCCCTGACGATGACCTTCTCAGAAGGGTTGCTGAAAGGCCCTTGCCCGGCACGGTTGGCGCAGGCCACACGGAATCTCACGGCCACGCCGACTGGCAGGTGGGCCACGTTGTAGTAACAGTCGGGGATGCCTGAGCTCACAGGGTGCCAGACAGACTCCCCTGTGGGCGGCATGGGGGAGGGGCTGAGGCCACACAAGGGGTGGCCCAAGCTCCCAGGGCTTATCTGTGAGGAGCCCAGGGAGGTCGATCGTCTCCTGGGCTTGTGCGCCTTCTGCCTTCAGCCCCCTTCCCCCACAGCCTGCCCTGTCCCTCACCATCCACCCGCCGCTCCAGCGTGTACGTGCAAGGTGCCCGGCTGTCTCCTGGCTTCCAGAGCACCAACGCCGTGTCCTGGTAGGTCTGGGGCACCTCAGGAGGAGCTAACTTTCCTGGGATGCCTGGCAAGAGGAGGGGAGCCCCAGTGAGCTTAGGACCCTTCAAACCCTACCCCACCATGGGCCATCACTGCCCCCCTGAGTCCCTGCCCCAGGCTCACGGGCCACAGCCACGGTACAGGAGCTGGTGATGCTGCCCAGGACATTGGTGGCTGAGCACTCATAGAGCCCAGCATGTCGCTTGCCCGCCCGGGGGATGCTCAGCAGCTGCCGTCCATCTTTGCAGGACACGATGATCACCGATGGCTCTGATCGCAGGGACTGCTTGTCTAGGGGCCGGGAGGAGCACAGGGGGCTGCTGAGTGAGACAGCATACGTGGTCCTCCAGGCCCCCCCCCCCCTCGTTGCCCCCTCGCCTGAGCATTCCCTGGCCTTGGGGCCACTTGCCTACCCCCGCTCTGAGAGAGAAGTGTTCTTACCTTTCATCCAGGAGATGTGGGGTGTAGGGCAGGCCGCCGGCAGGCAGAGCAGGGTGGCTGCCTCTCCCTCCAGCAGCACCTGGTCCTTGAGTTTGATGTGGAAGACTGGGGGGAAATCTGGAGGGAGGACAGAGGTAGCCATGGGTCAAAGGGAACCCTGGCTCATGGGCTGCGGAGGGACAGGGGCTGTGGGGGTGAGCTGGTGCCGCCAACAGGGAGCAGAGGGAAAGGTTGTCTCTTCCCAGTCGGATGTGGGAAGGAGAACCCCACGCCAGGCCTTCGAGAATATTCTTTGGGGTGAGTATCACTTTCCCGGGGTGTAGAACTATGTTTTCCTTTCGTTGACTATGGAAGATGCTTGGGAGCTCTGCCGTATGTTTGTAAACCACTCGGAGCAGGGCCTGGCACTAAGTAAGTGTTCTATAAGCACTGGTTAAGTAAAATCAAGACAAATATGGAAGCACTCTGCTGATTAAGATTCTGCGATACCCACTCCCTCTGAGGCACCACAGGGCAAGTGACAGGAGCCAGTGACCTGAGCTGAGACTCCTGGGATTGAACAACACATTCAATCAAAACGTGTAGTCTCCAAAGATCTAAAGTCAAGGCAAATTCAGGGCACAGCTCCGAAGTGTGTCAGCCTCCCCGACCCCTCGTCCCACCCCACCTGGGGTCTGGGGACACGGTCCTAGATCTCAGACATACTCCTTCAGGTCAGCTAAGTAGTGAGAGCTTCTGCAGGGACAAGAGACTGTACCTGAGTGACCCTGGACCATGTTTTGTCTGTAAATTGAGGAAAACGGTAACATGAAGCTCCTAGGCTTGCTGTGAGGATTGAGAGGCATGTGAAGGGCTAAGCACGTGTCTAACATATGACAAGTGCTCATAAGTGTTAGCTTTTATCGTTGATGTGCCCAGGCGAGGAGCTAGGGACACCCCCCCCCCCCAAAGAAAGAGGCTCTTTCAGCAAAGCTGGACTCCCAGCCAGCTGGTGAACACACACAGGGCTGGGCTGTGGACGGGCCAAGGTCTTCCCTCCACGGCAGCCCCCACTGTGGCTCCTTGCTGTTAGGAGGATTTGCCTTCCTGCTCCCTGGGAAGTCTCTTTAGAAAAATCCCAATCTGGACCAAGCCCCTGGGGGGGGGGGGGGTAAGAGGGGCAGAGAGAGCTGAGGGGTCCATACGCCTGGGAGCCCCAGCTACTGCCTGTCTGAGGAACTGGGAGGGAGTGGAGGTGAGGATAAGCTGGGCAGGGGAGGAATGCTCAGTTAGAGTGAGTATCAGGAGAGCCAGCGTGACGCCCCCAGTTTCACGCTATACTCCAGTGTTCCCCAAGGAGGGATCCCACACCGAGGCTCCAAGGACGCAAAGTAAATATAGTTTCATCCGTGGCCGCCTCCAGACCAAGTGAGGGTACTGGGTAGGGGGGAGACAGAGGGGGCCAGGAGGCGAGGTGGAAGGTGACCCCAGTTCAGCCCTGCCAGTCCCTCCCCCATCCCCCCAGAGGCCAGCCCTAGTTGATAAAGTGGACAGGGACAGCCTTCTTCCTGCAGGGAGGGGGGAGAGGTTGAAGTAAGGGGACACTGCCTCGGCAGGAAATCCGCTGCACAAGCAAAATGGAGCTGGGAGAGAAGCCCCAGTGGGAAGGAATCAGCTGTCCCCAGGCCTCGGGGCTGGCTTCTCTCTCTCTTTCCTCGCCTGTTCCACCCCTGCCCCCACGGGCTGGCCTCCTGCCCTCCTCTTCGCTCGCTACAGCCCCTGCTGCCTCGAGGAAGACACCCTAGCTCCCCTGGCCAAAGCTGGACACGATCACCCCAAACCTAGCTGAGGCACAGCGGGAACAGCGCTGGGGAGTTTTATTAGGAAACTGGGGAAGAACGGAACTGGTGGCTGATAAAGATCCTGCACACAGCCTGGCTTGGAGGTCCTGCTCCTTTCGAATGCTGGTCTGGGACACCTGGCCCCCTGAAGCCTTTGCCTGTGCTCCCTGAGTAATGATCCCTTTTCAGGTGGGGGACTGGGGTGGCCCCAGGTGGAGAATACCTCTCTCCCTGCACACTGGGGCAGAGAAGCAGGGCAGGGTATATCCCAAGTCCCTGTCCCCCCTAACCCACCCCTCCCGCACACAGCACCTTCTGTGGCAGCAGGGAGGAGGGGGAAGGATAGCAAGGCTATTCAGGGCTCTGGAGGAATGCAGGATTGGGGGCAAGGTCCAGATTGGGGGCCTCTGGGCTAGGAGACAAAGAGTGTCTTTGGATGCCCATTCCAGCATACACACATGTGGAGGGGAGCTTTGGGCGGCAGGGGAACCCTAGCCTGGTCCTTCAGAACTACATACAATTACAGAGACCTTTCAGGGTCTCTCAGGAGGGAGGAGGCTAGCCAAAGAAAGGCAGGTGTCCCAAAGCCACCTCTAGGGTCTGGCTGCAGAGACCCACACAGTCCAGCTCTCTGGCCCCTCCACGTACTATACCAGCTCTGTGACTTGGATGAGCTCCTTAGCATGGCTGAGCCTGCTTCCTCACCGGTGACATAGGGACAGTGGTAAGAATAGTTCCTAAACAACGTGGGAGGGTTCAATGAGGCGGTGCTTGTAACACGCTTACGAGGACACTCATCATCACCAGTTAGTGAAATTAGTTAATGCGATTATCATTGTTGTTTTCCTGATTCCAGGTCCCTTCCACTACTGCCCGGGCTTCTCCCAGCTGTGACTGCCCCTGGGGCGGGGAGGGGGCTACTCACCGACTGGCATCTATTACCTGACTCGCTGCGCACATACTGGTGACCCAAATCCTCCTGGGCACTGGCAGAAAGGTTTGGCTGTGATAACCCCTTGTCCTTTCGCAGCCGAGAGAAGCCCCAGCGCCGCCGGCTTCGGCTTTCCCCAGGAGCTGTGAAGACCCAGACCCGTAAGCACTCTCGCCCACCCTCCCTTGCGGCCGGCGGCCCAGAGAAGCCAAGAACTTGTAGACCACCCCCCCCCCCCCCCCGGGCGCCTCCCCCCCCCCCCCCCGCCTCTGCCCCTCAGCCTCCCTGCGCCCAAGCCCTGCCAAGTCTATCCTCAGGGCCTCCAGCTCCTTCTCCCAGAGCCCCTCTCCAGCGCGCCCACTCTCCTCGGTGCTCTGCACCCGCCACCCCAGCTCCGCACCCTCACCCCAGCCAGTCGTGTTCACACATTCACCTGCCACGCCCCTCGCACCGCCGCGCTCCCTCACCTGAGGAGCCGGACGTGGCGCTGGCCTCGGAGCCCAGGGACTCTGCGGAAGGAGTGCAGGCGCCGGCCTGGGCCGCCAGCTGGTTGTGCGGGAGGCCGAGGCGCCGCAGACTCTCGCCCTCCGACGTGGCCCTGCGCAGCCGACCGAACAGCGGCGTGCTGCGGCCCGACGCGCCCCCCGACTCCTCGCTGCTGCCGCTGCGCTGCAGCCGGCTGGACAGCCGCTCCAGCGTGGAGCTCAGCCGCCGGCGCACCGCCAGCACCGGGGAGCCCCGCGCCGAGCTGCCGCCCTCCGAGCTCTCCCCGTCCCCCGCGCGGGCCTCCCAGGCCGGGTGGCGCTGCGCCGGCGGGGTCCGCCGCAGACGCTGGGACAGCGACAGCGAGAGGCGGCGGACGAGGCCCGGCTCCCCGACCGCCCTGAGGTCCTGCACGGAGCGGGAGCGCTCGGGCCGTCGGACCAGCTCCAGGGGCGTCCCCGCTGGGCTGGGCCGGTACATGCCGTCCTCCTCCTGGGCCCCGCGGAAGGGGCCGCGCTCCTCCGAGCGCGAGCGGCTCAGCAGTCGCAGCCCCCGCGACAGGGGCGACTCACGGCTGCGCTTGAACTTGGCCTCGAACACTGCCTCTGACTCCAGGTTCTCGATGCTGCTGCTGAGACTGCTACCTGGCCGGCGGGGCACTGTGGGGGCCCGAGCTTTCTCGGCTAGCACGGGGTGCGGCGCCCCAGCTGTAGGTGCGCGCTTCTCCAAGGCTCCTGGAGGTGGGGAGGCCACCCGGGCGAACACCGCCGGGTGGGGTCTGGGCTCCGAGGGAGGTGCCCCGGAGCCGTGCAAGGGGCCTTGCGTGTGGCCTGACAGCTGGAGCGACTGCATGATCTGGGCATAGGGTGTGTGTGGGGGTGCTGGGGTTTGCGGAGCCACGGCGGGCTGTGTAGGCTTGGGGGCTGGGACTGGCTCTAGCGTGGACTTTGGGGCCTTGTCTTGGGCAGGCTGGGGTGCCAAGGGCTGTGGGGCATCGCTGGGTGTGGCGGCAGGAGGTTCCAAAGACTTGGGGACACTGGATTTGGGGACACTGGGTTTGGAGGCACTGGGCCTCGCAGGGCTGGGTGGCTGGGCCTCGCTGAGGGCAGACAAGGAGGGAGACTCCTGTAGCCTGCGGGCCCCAAGCCTGGCCACAGGGATCTCGAGGGGCGCCCCAGCACGGCGGTGCCGGCCCCGGGGCTCCGCCTCACCTTGCGAGAAGCTGCTACTCTTCTGCAGGCCCCGTGTCTCAGGTGGGGGCTGGTGGCGAGGTGCTGCCTCGCTGGACGCGGCCCGGGCCAGCCGGGGATCCCGGGCACGGCCCCCCAAGCTCTCTAACAGGGGGCCCCTGAGGCCACTGACCTTACCATCCTCAGGGCCTCCCCGCAACAGCCGCTGGCGCAGGGCCTGCAGCCTCTGGGCATATTCGCCCTCACCCAGGCCTCCCCGGGTCAGGCGGGTGGCCCCCGGGCTGGGGCTTCGGCGCTGCGGCAGCTCTACGGAGGCTGCCTTGTGCAGGCCCCGGCCCGGCTCCCTCGGCCCGGCCCGGGGCAGGGCGCTCTCAGCAGAGCTGCCCCTCCGGAGCTCTCTCCGCTGGGGGCTGGACCCAGCTTGGGGCTCCCGGCCTGGGGAGGGGAGGGCCTGAGGGCTGGGGGCCTCCTGGTCCTGAGAGGGGGCCCTTCCCTGCTCCTGCCAGTCCATGGGGGTGGCAGCCCCAGCCTCTGGGGTCCCCAGGGCCTCATCTTCAGTGGGAATGTCGGTGAGGGACACCCGGGAGCCCGAGAACTCGGGCTGCAGCGGCCGGGGCACTGAGGGCAGCTCCTCTAGCTCTTCTTCTTCAGAGTCAGAGGAGGATGAGAGCCCCCCGCTGGGGGGTGGTCTTCTGGGTATGGCTACCCACACCCGCTCTGGGGGTGCCCGCAGCAGCTCAGGGATGGGGCGCAGCACCAGGTGGCACTTGTAGCTGATCTGGGAGCGCTGGAGACAGGGTACTGGAGTCAGACCTGAGAGGGACCCCTGGGGCCAGACTGACCCCACGCAAGCCCACCTCAGCCCCCAGGGAGAAGACCTAGGGTAGGCAGAGGGTCAGGGAACAGGAGTGAAGGTGGGGGCTGAGAGGATAGAAAGTGGATGAAGATAGAGGAGCAGAAAGCGAGGGCACATGATAGAAAAACGACAGGGTTAGAGAGAAAAACTGCAGAGTGAGAAGGTGGGAGGCACAGAGGGAGGGCCGGGGCAGACTCACCTGCCACCTCCGCCGGGAAAGGAACAGCTTTAAGTGATCCGTGCTCACCTCTGCGCCCTTTGCCCGTGTCTGCAAACCCAGGAAAGGGGGCCTGAGGAAAAGTCCTCTGTCAACCTAGACCCTCAGAGTTTGGCAGTGGAGAGACAAAGTCCACAGGAGGGGACAGAGGACTGAGCAGCATGGAGTCTGGGCTCCTGGGGTCCCCTCCCTCTCAGACCTGTCACAACTCCCACAGCCAAGGTGCCTGTGTATGGACAAAATCCCTGAGCCTACGCGGAGCGGCAGAACATCAGTGGCTCTCGGGGTGCGCTTTGCAGCTTACATTAAGGCTCAAGGCCCTGTCTGGGTACACTGGCTGTTCTCAGGAGCGTGTGCTTAGGCCCCTGGCCTGGGCTCTGCTCCCCAGCTCACCATCTGTCCCCACGGCGAGCCAGCGTCCCGACATCTGGAGCTTTGGTGGGCCAGACCGACACGGATGCTTCCCTCAGCCACCCACCCAGGCTGTCCTTTTCAGAGCTCATTTATGATCCGAGAGCCCAGGCTCATACTCCAAAAGACAGACACCGGAATGACCTCAACCTTCAGTTGACCCAGCACAACACTCAATGGATGGTTTATTCCGTTACTCTTTCTGGGTCATTTGCTGGACCTCACCCCTCTGCCTGGCATTGTCCCCTGCACTGGTGGAGTTTGAAGATGAATGAGTGAGAGTTCTGGCCTCACAGAGCTCAAAACCAAGAGGCCAAGGCAGCCAGGCTACCCACCAACCACAGTGCAAGACAGAGGTGGATGCACAGGAGTGAGGAGGACCAGGGCTGGTCTCGAGAGGCAGGTAAAAGCCTGATGAGGACCCCCTCCCCGGGATGGGGGATGCCCAGACCTGTGCCTTGGAGTCCATGATACCCCAGCTTGAGCCTCAATTTCCTTATCAGCAAAATAGGAGGAATAACGTCTTCCTTCACAGAGCTCTTGTGAGGCTAACTGACCGTGTGTATATAAACTGTCTATCGTGACTACTGCACACAGTAGGCACTCAATAAATGGCGCTGTTAACAATGTTCCCTCTCCTCCCACCTCTTGTACCACTACCTTGCAAGACTAGACTCACTTTGAACCAAGGATGTTCTAGGGTCTCCTCTGCAGTCGGCCTCCTGTAAAGGAATGAGGATTCAGTGAGCCAGCCTAATAAATGGGAACACAGGGCCAGCAAGGAGTTGGGAGACTGAGTGTCTAAGGGCAGAGGCTGGGGCAGGAGTGGGGGCTGGCATGAGGGGACTCTGCCCTCAGGGGGCTCCTCAGGGCCCTGTACTCACAGCCGGTCCTGCACCAGCACTTTGATGAGGAAGCCCCGGGCCTCCCTGCTCAGGCTCAGAAATGTGGTCTCCTCGAAGGCCACGTTGTAGTTTCGAATGTTCATCAATGTTGTCCGATCATTTTCCCCAACAAACGGGGAGATTCCCGTCAGACTGCAGAGGAAGAGGGGGCTGGCATGCGAGGTGGGCCGGGTCCTAGGGCTGAGGCAGAGGCTACTGAGGGATGCCAGGGGCTGGGGACAGGGGAAGGCCCCCAGGATTACGGGGAAGGCAGAGGTTGGGTGAGTCTGAGCAGAAGGTAGTCTTTCAGACCCTCACCTGTCCTGCCCGCCCCCACCCTGCAATAGGTGAGCAGGCAGTGCTGTCTTGAGAACTGGACACCCAGCTCCCTGCCCTGGGCCCACGCCTTAGAGGACCTGTTTTGTCCCTCCAGTCATGGCCTGTTCCTGAGATGAGGAGTCTGTGCCTAGGGGATATGCTACCCCGAGCCTGAGCTTCCCCATTCTAGTGCCTGCTCTGTACACTCAGGGCCTCACAGTCCCCTGCCTAGATGGCACTAAGCCGGTGCTGCCCTCTCTCTGTCCAGCCTCCCAAGCAGGCTGCCAGCATGCCTGCCCCTTACGGATGAGCATGGTGGTAGAGAGAGCTTAGACTCGCAGGCTAGGGCAACCCCCCCCCATTCATGCATGAGGCCCCTTGCAGTGCAGGAAGGAGCAGGGGTGTAGAAGAGAAAGGGTGGGCTGCAGTCCCCAAACTGCTCTCCCGTCCCAGGCTCTGCAAATGTTAGGGGTCGGCCTGCTAGGAGATCATTGGAAACTGGGGTCCTGAGTGCAGAGGGGTCCTTACCAGAGGAAGGCAACAACGCCCACAGGCCTGTGAGGAAAGGAGAGTAATAGTTGGGTAAGTGGACAGCCCACCACCCACCAGAAGGGAGCAGTTTTCTCCTACCATTAATCTAGCGAGGAGTGGCCTCACTGGGACAGATGGGCACAAGGATGCCTCCTCCGGGAGGACTCTCAACCAAGAGGTCCTGAGGTCCCTGGAGGAGTCAAGGGTCATGGCAGGGCCAGCCCAGGAAGCCCACAGGAGTCTGGAAACCAAGGGGCTGTGCGTGCCTCACTGCAGGGAGGCAAGGTGGCTACAGAAGAGAAGGCCCCACGCCTAGGGGAGATCAAGAGCCAAGGCTGGACAGGGCTAAGACCTTGAGTGACTGGGTCAGTTTTGATAAGGGGCAGGTAGTAACATGGGCAAGGGATCCCCGTGAGCTATGCCATGGACCTATTGCCAGAGAAGGAAGCTGGGCTTGGTGAAGGTCCTCTCTGCCAGTGAGCAAGTCCCCACCCGGCAGGGCACTGAGGGAAGCTGGCCCAGTGTGCCAGCCCGGTGTGCCAGCATTATTACCAGATGTCGGTGACTCCAGACACAGGGGTCTGATTGACGATCTCGGGGGCCACGAACTCAGGTGTGCCATACTGGCAGTACTGGGGCTCTCCCGGAGTCAGCTCCTGGGCATTCCCAAAATCACAGATCCTCACCTGCTCTTCACCCTCTGCACCATCCCATACCATCAGGTTCTCAGGCTGCAGAACGCAAGGGAACGCATGGGAGCTGAGTGAAGGGGGGAGGATGGCCCCCTGCCTGCCTCCCACAGGGGCTGCCTGCTCCCCATCCCCACCTGCACCTCACCTTGACATCCAAGTGCAGCACATGGTTCTGGTGCAGGTAGCATATTCCCTCTAGCACTTGCTGCATGTAGGCCCGGATCTGTGGAAACAGGAGGCCCAAGGTCCATGGGGAAAGGGTAGGGTATTACGTTTGATCACTGCCGGAGCAGTGGCAAGAGGTCAGGCCATGCCTGAGAAGTGGCCTTCATATGGCTGGTGGAGACGGGTAAAACACAGATTTGAGGTTTCTGAGATCTAGGGCCTCCAAGTACAGCTGCACAGGTTGCACACAGCACAATTATAGGAGGGAACCATTTACATTATAATAAATCGAGCTGTGCAGTGCACAATTTATACAGCACTACATGGCAGGACAGCAGTGAGACTGAATAGAGTCTAGGTGGGGCTCCTTCCGAGAGAAATGCCTGGGGAATGTTTAGGTGAGGAAACTGGGAAACAACAGAAGTAGGGGCCACCACTTCCCCTGGCCTATTCCTGGCACAGATGGCAGGCCCAGGACCCCCCCCCCTCAGTTCTCAGAGCTCAGGTGGGTAAACACAACTGCCCAACCCAACCCCTACCACCCACTGCCCTCACCTCAGACTCACACACGGTGGGTTTCCTGGCCATTCGCTCCAGCAGCTCCTCTGTGCATCTGTGTCCCGGATCAAGGAGAAGAATGACCAGTGCCAACTTCTGGGCCCTCCCTGGGCAGTGCCCTCCACCCCTAGAGCTCAAGTCAGATCCCAGCTCTGCCGAGTTCTCCTTCCCCTTCAAACACATCTAACACCAGTTCCCAATTGTGTCTCCACCCTTTCCCCCTCCCCTCCGCACTGCCCCCCCTCCCCGTCGTCTGGGTGCATAGATAGGACCACCCTGCTTGACCTCTCATTTGCTGCGGGATTTCAGGCAAGTCACTCAACCTCTCTGAGCCTAGGTTCCCTCAGCAGTAAAATGGGGATGACATTTCCTCTCAACCACCCTGTTAGGTATTTAAAAAGATCAAGTTAGAGCAGAATTTTGTTGACCATGGATGGACCTTCCTGTCTCTATTTGAGAACGACCCAGAAGCCCATGACAGGTAACAGCAGGGCATTTTGCTGAGGTCTGGGTTCTCCCAGTGCAGACTGGGAGGCGGGTATGAAGGATACGGTCACCCTGCTAACGGGAGGGACAAGCTGATCACCCAGCATCCTTAGCACAGTGTGCCTCTGTTTAGCCAGAACCATCATAAAAGGATAAAATCCATCCTTTGGGAAAACAACCTCCCAAATACAATAGTGCTGAGGCTCATCTGAAAAGGGGTCACTTCGAATGTTCGGATATACTGTACTGCATTTCGTGCACACACCTTTCGTTAGTGGTGTGACCTTGGGTGAGTTACTTAAACTCTCTCTACCTCAGTTTTATCATTTGTAAAATGGGGATAATAAAAGGGGCACTTGGGTGACTCAGTCGGTTGAGCGTCCGACTCTTGGTTTCGGCTCAGGTCATGATCTCAGGGTCGTGGGATCGAGCCCCGCGTCAGGCTCTGTGCTCAGCACAGAGTCTGCTTGGGAGTGTCTCCCTCTCCCTCTGTCCCTCCCCCATCTCTTTAAAATAAATTTAAAAATCTGAAAAAAATGGGCATAAAAAGATTCCGTAAGATAGGCATACACAAGGATTAAGTAGCTTAATGGTTGTTGAATTCATAGAGGCTGCCAGGCACACACCGAGTGCTATGTAAGTTTAAGCTAAGAAAAGATGGTGGACGGAGGGGTGCTAAAAACTGTTGGTTTTTGCAGAAGTCTCCAGACTCCACTCTGTAAAGTCCCCACAAGATGCCTTCAGAACTCCCAATTGTCCATGGGAACGTTTCACAAAAGGCGTTCGGCTCCGCCTGTCAATGGGACCACTTTGTAAAGTGTAAAACATGTTGCTGATCGGCCCACGTGTCCCCTACGCACCCAGCCCATCCCAGGATACAGCTCGGTGACAATGACCAGTCCCCGACGCCTCTCAAAGGCCTCATGGAAGTAGAGGACACAGTCATGCTGGAGCCGGGCCAGCAGCCGGGCCTCTCGCCATGCTGATGCTTTTGGCTTGGCCTGGCTGGGGATGAACTTGGCTGCAAACTCCAGGCCGGAGCTTCGCTCCACCACGCGCCGCAGGTAGGAGAAGGCACCCCTGGGTGATGACACAGGGAGGTGAGGGGCTCGTGGTAGCCCCGGCACTCCACGGCCTCCAAGCCTCAGACCCAGGCCCCCTCTGGCTCCCAGGCACCGCACCCCTCCTAGCCCCACACCTGCCAATCTCTTGATGGATGTCGTAGAAGTCACTGAGTCTCCTTCCTCGCTGTTCCTCGGCTTCCCTGGCCCCCTCTACCTCCATGGCTGTCGGAGCTGGAGAAGACATGCTTGGTGTTAGGTGGGGAGGGCAACAGAGGAATGAGGGCACAGACAGGGCCAGGCAGGGCAGATGGAGGAGACAAAACAAGGGCAAGAATAGTGGGGGCCCAAGGTGGGGCGCCAGGGCTGGAAGATAGGGGTGGTGTAGGAGCCAAGGGCCTGGTGAGTGGCTCCTGGCCCGGGGCTCACGTCACCTTTCCCGAGAATAAGTGCTTTGCCCCCCTCCCCTTGCACGCGAGCGCACCTGAACGCACAGCCAACTCGGCTTTGCAGGAGACTTCCCCAGCCGGGTTCCGAGCGGTGCAGGTATAGACACCTCCATCCTGGGTCCCCGTGCTGAGCACCACCAGGGAGCACTCGTTCTCTTCATACACGAAGCTCACGTGGCTACTCTCGGTCAGCAGCACCTCATCCTGCAGAGGTGGCCGTCACCTCCAGCCCAGGCCTGGTCGCAGGCCTGGGACCCACCTTTATCTCCATGCCAGAGACCCAGTTTCATCCCTACCTCAGGCCCAGGAACCCTTCTACCCCAGGGCCCAATATTATCTCTGTCCCAAGGGCCTTGCTCCCTTCAGCAACCCCAAATCAGCTCCACTTTTATCCCCCACTAATAGCCCTGCACCACCCCATTAGTCCCCTGGTTCCTGAAACACCCACCAGCATCACACAGAACCCTGGGTCCCACTCTCTGCTCCTAGCCACACCTCTGACAACACCTTTGTTCCTCTCTGTCCAGGCTCCCCTCCTCCTAAGGTGGCCAAGACTCCTCCTGTGCAGAAATCCCTCCTCCCTGACCTCCAGGCTCCCAGCCAGCCCCATGCTAGAACCCCCGCCCCCCCCCAGGCCTTTGTCACCCTCTGACCTTGTACCACATGATGTCTGGCAGTGGTTTCCCCTCAACCACCACAGCGAAGCGGGTGGTTTCCCCGGCCCCCACCTCTGCGTCCTCCATGATGGACTCAAACCGAGGGGCCTCTGAAACACACAGGGGTGAGGGTGGGGAAGACAGGGCAACCACACTGGGGTCACGAGGTCCTGCCTTCCCAAGTCCCTCTCCAAACCCTCCCTCAGCAACTGACTCAGGCAGAACACCAGACACCCCAGCCCCACTCCCCAACACCTCCCAGAGCCCCAGCACCCCACCCCCTGAGGCTCTCAAACTTGGCCCTTGGGAACACCAGAGTTCCTAGCCTGGACCAAGTTCTCTCCCCGTATAGCCACACGTGATGTTCTCCAAATCTCAGAAAACCAAAGCCACGGGGTGCAGCCTTGCTTTGTTGGATCATCGGTGTTCATTTGCCAGCTTTGAAACCAGGAGATTTTCACACACACAAAATCTAGATTTCCTGCCTCTCTGGAAAAATCAGGATTGGCCACCCTGAGAGCCTCTTCCCTCACTCATTAATGGGCTGGCGCAGAGTGGCTCGATGCTGCCCTCTGTGGGTGACCGCCCTTCTGCACAGCCCTACCTCTGGCTTTACCATCCTGGGCCCTGCAGGCAGCTCAGGCTGTGACCCTGAATTAAATTCACCGATGGCATTGCCTCGGTGAAAACATTGATGTTTTCTCTCTGAATCTTATTTAAATGTTTAAGGGGGCTTTTACCAGCCGGGAGATGGCAAGACGAACAAACAGGCACTGATTCTCAGCTTAGCTCTCCCACACGTGACTGTGATTTCATTCTCTAAGCATATCATTCGGTCATGTTATTTCCTGGCAAAGTGGCTTCTAATTCTCAGGATGGAATTAAATACGTATTCCAACATGCTTTGTGGAGGAACCTGTGACTGCCCAGTGCCCCGCCTCCTGGGCAGGTTTGAGGATCTCAGCTTTAAGAGGAGTGGGAGAGAGCAGGCCCGGAGGGATGAGCAGGGGTGCTGGGCAGGGACCGCCACCCATCACTGGCATCCAACCTGATTTTACACAGATCAAACGGAGTGAAGAAGACACTACTGTGGGGCAGATATGGGAGAAAGAGGCCATTCCACTTGCCCTGCCTGGGGGTTGAGGGGAGGGGGTGTTGGGCACAGTGAGTGGAGCGTGTAGATCCAAGCCCCGGCTGGGACACTGTCTCTCTCTCGGTCACTGACCCAGCCAGGCTGGGATACAGGGCTCTTGGTGGCCAGGGCCTCCCTGAACCCTAGGGCTCTTCCTATATCTGGGAAGAGAAAGGAGTCCTGCAGATGGTATGCTCAAGGAGCAAAGTGGCAGGCTGAGTAGGAGGTGCCAGGGGGTGTGGGTGGGGGAGTAGGTGGACCAGGGGGGAGATGGGGACCCGGATGATCAGTGTCACCCCCCTCCCCCCGTCTCCATCAGGGCCAGCAGGGCTGCCCCATCTCTTCCTCACACACCCTACTGCCACTTCTCTTCTGCTTTAAAGATCCCTTCCCACCCCCCCCCCAGGGATCTGGTTTCCAGTCTAGAGGTGGTGGGGGGCTGCTCAGTGAAGGTGAAAGAACTGGAAGGTTTGAAGTGAACTTGAACAGTTTTTTAAAAACACCAGCAAACGTACATTTATCCACCATATGATTGCCTGCGCTCACTAAAATGTCACTTTCTTTGCATTTGGTTGAAATTGTATCTACTCAGCAGGTAACACTGCTTAGCTCATGCTGATGTGAAGTTCTGAGTGGCAGTTACATATGTCTAGAGTTAATTAACAAACCGGAAAACAAGACAATTACTATTTAATGCATGCCACCGGTTGAGAGACTACGTCTTTAAAGGAAAAATTATACAAAGTGTCCTCACCGCAAAGGTTGGGAGGCTCTGTCAAAAGGGCTTGTGCAAAATGGCGTGCAAGGTCCCCAGAGCTGGGGGTCTGCTGATCAGCTGTGCTCACTGACAGTGGTCTCCCCATGCTTGTTATATTTGAGGTCCTACATTCTGTTGTGTTTAACACGGGATGCAAAGAGCACCCTCTGGCTCTGGAGTCAGGCATGCATCTAGGCTTGAATCCCAGCTCCTGTACTTATGAGGTTGTGGGACCCTGGGCCTGTGACTTAGCATACTCTCTGTGCCTCAGTTTCCCCATCTGTAAAATGAAGATAATAACCAACCGCATCTTGCTGGGTTACTGTAAATATTCCATGAGGTGATACATGGAAGGGCCTTTGCGCTGAGCCTGCCACGTACTAGGTGTGCTCAGTAAGTATCTTATGAGTACTATCTCTGTTACCTCCACTAGCACTGGTATTCTTACAGCCGTTTGATGGACAGGCCAGACAGGGGGCATGAGGAGAGGGCTGTGGGTCTCAGAGGGCGGAGAGGGAAGAAGGCCCGCGGGCACCCACCTGCCAGCTCCAGTGTGACCGAGCAGGCCTGTGTGCCATGGCGGTTGCGGGCCGTGCAGGTGAGGGGCCCCACGTCTCGGCGGCTCACCCGGCAGATCCGAAGACAGTACTGGTCATCATCAGGCTGGCTCAGCTCATACACCCCTGCCCGCGCCTCCAGGAGGGCCCCTCGACAGCTAGGAGACACACGACAGGGAGGTCACCCAGGATCCGGCCACAGAGGGGTCAGACCAGGATGGCCACAGCTGGGGAGTGAGGCATGCCAGGCGGGGCCCCACCTCCTCCAGATGACCTGGGCCTCCACATGGTTGAAGGTGACTGTGACACTGGTGGGCTGTCCCTCCACCACATACACGACGTCCGGCTTGTCCAGCACGGCGGGCGCCTCCTCCAGGGGTGGGCCTGGTCGGAGGAGAGCACAGGATGGTGCTGGGCTGGACACCAGGTCCTTAGCACCCTCTACGCCTTTAACCCTCCCAACCACCACCGGAGCTCCATTTTTGCAGATGAGGAAGCTGAGGTTCAGAGAGGTTCAGCAATTTGTCTAGGGCATGCAGCCAGGAAGGCTGGGACTGCGCCCCCCAGCTTCTCCGATCCCAGAGCCCCAGCCTTGCCCACCGTGCATGCTGCTGTCAGGAGGAAGAAGCACTCGGACTGGCTGAGGTGGCCCGCAGCCATGCTGTTCCCACCAGAGCTAGCAAGTCCAGACCAGCCCTTGAGCCTCCACCAGGAAGACCCAGTTCCCTGGCCCCGCAGCCTCCACACCACCCCAGAGGAGGACCCAGACTCACCACGCTCCAGGAGCTGTGCAGGCTCGGAGGGGGGCGAGGGCTTGCTGCTGCTCTTGATGGTGGTGCTGAGGACCCGGAAGATGTGCTGGACCCCCTTACGCAGGCCCGTGGCTGCCCACCCAGGCTCCCGCAAGCCCGTGGCCAGCGCTGTCCACTGGTCCGAGCCCAGAACCTGGTGCTGCACAGTGTAGGTCAGGGCGTCTGGGTCTGGTGGGGAAGCAGCTGCTGGAGGTGGGCATTGCTAGGACATACCCCCTTGCCCACCATTCAGCTGGCTTAGGACCTAGAAACTCCTCATTAGTCTGCTCTGAGGACCGGCCTCAATTTGCTGTCCTGTTGCTTCTGCCCGCCCCCCATCTGCTCTTTCCAAACACTGGCCCGGCCAGCCATGCTCAGAGCCAACAAGACGCCAGGCATGGGGTCCAGCTACAGACACGGAGGGAGGAAGCTTAACTCATATCCCAAGTCCTTGCTACCCCCTGAGGTGGGGAAACCGAGGCACAGAGCAGGGAGAAGTCATGCACAGGGAAGGGGAGGGCATTCCCAGGATCATGACCCAAGCACCCAGTCCTCCTGAGAAAGGGAATGTGGTGGCCCCGTTGTGGCCTCTCCTGACGCGCAGCCATGGCTTTATCCACCTTGGAGAGGAGACCGGCCAAGTGGCTCCTGGCCATGTTCCCAGCACTCCACCCACTCTTACCGACCACCGGTACACTTCTCTGGGCCTTGCCCCCCAGCCTGGCTCCCTCGGTGCCCCTGCCTGAGCCTGCCCACGTTCCATCCCCACCCCACAGCCCTGTGGGGCCTGACCCACCAATGGCCATGTCCAGACTCCTGGGAGGGTTCCATGTGAGCGTGATCATCCTGCCAGTCACAGCCACCACCTGTGGGGCGCCATCTGGGGGGCCTGGAACCACATCTGAAAGCCACAGGTTGGAGGTCTGCCGTGTCCCTCAGCGCCCAATGGCTCCGCAGGATCACAAAGCCTCAGGACGGTGGGCTGGGGGCACGGCCACAGGCCCGGGGGCAAGGCCAGATGGCTCCCCAGGGTCCAAGGGGAAGGGAGCTGATGTGGAGGCCCCTCCCTCACCCAGGCCCCCGTGGAAGGCCAGAGGCTAGGCTGTGGATGCAGCAGACCAGGAGGGTGCCTGCCTCACCTGTGACATAGAGGTGGGCATAGCACGCAGCTTTGCCCAGCTTGTTGGCAATGACACTCTTGTAGACACCGGCATGCTGAGGTCCCACAGCAGGGAACACCAGGCGATGGACATCCCTGTCTGGGGGTGTGGGGGGGAGACAACAACACTGGGCCTGAGCCAGGAGGATACTTTAAGGGGTGGGCCCATGCCACCAGAGGCCTGGCCCTTTACCCCTACCAGCTGCAAGGAGCAGACAAGGGGGCAAGAGCAGGGCAGACAGCAAGAAGCATGTCCACCCCCCAGCAAAGCCGAAATCCAGGCTGCCAAGCCTGCACCTGCAGGCCCGGCCCCTCTTGCCTGTCCCTCCGATGACTTCTCATCTTCCCCCCCCACCACACTGAATCCCCCTCTGAGCTCCTATCCCGTAGACCGCCCCTCATCTTCGCACCTCTGGGGGTCACACCTCAGCATCAAAGTGCTGACCAGGTTTTGTTTCGAAGGCCCCTCCCTCAGTTCCCCCTCCGTCCGCACGGCCATTGCTGGTCCCACCTGCAGCACAGCGCTCATGACCGCCCTCCACCGGCGCGGGCCATACTCCATCAATGGCCCTGCATGTTAATCTCTTGACGTGGAAACCTTAAAGGCACCTCCTGCATGTGGGCTAGCATCCAGAACCCTCAGCCCAAGGGCCCATCCAGCTACGTCTCCTGCCCTTCTTCCTGCTATTCCTCCAACCCTGACAAGCCTTCGGGTCCCTGCACAAACCACAGAAGTTCCATCTCCAAGTTTTTGCTCACAGAATTCCTCCCTTCTGGAATCTTCCTCTCTTACCCAAGACCTCCTCCTTCAAGACACAGTTCAAGCGAGTGCCAGCCTGGGAAGCCTCCTCTGCACCCCCATCCCTGACTGCCTCCCCAGGAACTCCAGCGCCAGGCCCGCACTGCATGGGGTGGCCCTTCCTCTCTACTTGCACGTGCCATGGCTGCTTAAAGACAGAGCCGACATGTCCTGTCAGGCCCAGACCCCGATGCCTTACATGTAGTCACTCCCAAGGATGTTATATTATAAATGATAGTAAGAGTCGTCTGTTCTGTGCCCAGTCGACGCCACCTACTTGACATGCAGTTTTTTCCCATAGTCCTTTCAACAACCCTGCAAAATTATCCTCATTTTACCCATGAAATCAGAGACATTAATGGATTTGTCCAAGGTGACACAGCTAATCAATGATGGAGCCATGCCTTGAACTTGCTTCCCTCTGATTTTGAACTTCCTTCTTGATGCTGTGATCCCTAAATGACGAGATAAGGAGGCCATCCCAGGCGGGGACCTGTCCTCCGGCACGTCTCGGCCAACCTCAAACACCCCTCCCGCCTCCGAGTGGTTATCTCCACCTGGAACAGTCACCCATTCATTTATCTCCACTGACATTATTTATAAAGGAAGAGAGACCAAAGGCTGCCACCGACCCCAGATACAGAGAGGGGACGCCAGCTCAGTTCCTGAGACAGACACCCGCCCAGGGCTCAAGCAGAATGAGAGTCAGGGGAAGGGTCAGAGCCACAGAGGTGGCTCTGGAGAATGGGGTGGGAGCGTAGGGCACGGAGGTCGGAGAGCAGCCTGCTTAGGAGGTAGGCACCAGAGTCAGAGGGTCTGTTCCTGCCTTTGGGCAAGTCACGGTCCCTCTGTTAAGTCTCCATTTAAGTCCCTGTCCCTCTGTATGTCTCCGTTGCCCCGTTTGCAAACAGGGATACCGGTACCTGCCCTACAGGCCCTTGATGAGGAGGCTGAGCACAGGGCCAGGCACTCACAAAGTGCTTAAGAAAGGTGAGTTCCGTCACGTTGCAGCTGTAAGAGGAACCCATCACGAGACTCAGATCCCTTCGAGGTTGGAACTGAGACACTCCCGAGAGAAATAGTCCCGGCGGAAAGCACAGGGTCCCGAATCCGTTCCTCTGTATTGCTCCCCTGGCTCCTTTACTTTACTTGTTGTTGTTATCGACCCTGGCCAAGCAGACTTTCAGGGCCAAACACTGCCCACGCCGGCCTTTTCACTGAAATTTCTCCAGGAAGGCATGAGCAGCCCTGCTTTATGAACAGGCAACAACAACAGCAGGAATAGTAAGATGATCATTTACGGACCACTTGCTATTTGCCAGGCCCCACTCAAAGTGCTTCGTACCTATTAATTCTAATCTAATCTTATCATGAGCCTATGGCAGAGGGGGAAACTGAGGCACTGAGGGGTTCTGTAACCTTGCCCACAGTCCTGCTGCGGGTCAGCAGCAAGTTGTACTGCCTGTCTAGTACGTGCTAAGGGGGCCACCCAGGCCCAGAGTGGCGACTCCGCCGGTGGGGCTGCACAGCTCAAGGAAGGAGGCCCTGACTTCATAGCCCCCCTGTGCCCCCTCCCGCAGGGGCCCCATCCCTGAGCAGGCTAGAAAAGGAAGGCTCAAGGGCAGGGAGAGGGTGAAGGCACTGCAAGCGAAGAGGGTGCTGGAAGGGACACTCCCCAGGGTCCCTCCCTGGACACATACACTGTGTCATACGCCGGTCGTCGCTGCTCTGGATGCGGTGGCCATTGTGGAACCAGCTGATGGTGGGGTAGGGCAGGCCGGTCACCTGGCACTCCAGCATGGCCTCCTTGGCCAGGCCCACGTCCAGATCCTGCAGTGGCCTCAGGAAGTCGGGCATGGACAGCCGCTCCAGCTCACCCTGTTCCGGCTCCTCGGGGATAGACGGCATCTTCTCTAGCTTCGAGCTGGAAGAACGATATGGCTGCCCAGAGGCCCGGAGCAGCGCCCCCCACTGTGGGGCCGGGGCACCACGGAGGCAGCGCCGGCCACCCCAGGAGCCCTGCCGTACCTGGGGCCGGTGGCGGCCGTCCGGGGCTCCTCCACATAGAGCTGGGCTGAGCACTGGGCCTGGCCGTGGGTGTTGGTCGCGCTGACCGCATACAGCCCCTCGTCCTCACTGCCCACGTGGGTGATGTGCAGAGAGTGCAGACCCCCGTCCTGCCGGAGCCGCAAGTTCTCGCTCTCCTCCACCGGGCGGCCTGGGGGAGGAAGTGGCAGGAATGCAGAGCGCTCTCAGTGAGCGGCCCTGCCCTCTGGGCCTTGGGGGTCTCCCAACATCTGCAAGGCGGAAGGCCATACCAAAATGAGTCCAGGTGACCGAAGGCGGTGGGGTGCCGCTGATCTTGCAGTCAAAGTGGGCTGCGCGGCCCTCCAGCACCTCCACGTCCTCCAGCAGCCGAGTGAACAGGGGCGCCAGTGAGGGCTGCACGGTCAGCCGGGCGCTGCAGGTCAGCTCGTCTAGTGGGGAGAGGTCAGCACTGCAGCAGGGAAGGCCACGGAGTCCCAGGCACCCCAACCCAAAGGGCCCACCCGCAGACCGGGCAGGAGAGGGGGACTGGGCCCAGGGCAGGAGACTGAGCAGAATCCAGCGAGGTCCCCAGACACTGGAGCGAGGCAGTGGGCAAGACCCTAAGATCTGGCCTTCTCAGGAGGGTGGAGGTTGGCAAGGGTGGGTGGCAGGGAGGCCACGGCGGCTGGGACCACAACGGGAGCCCCTCCTCATCGCCCCTTGCCCACTCAGGATGCTCAGCTCAGCTCTAGGAGAGGGGCCTGCAGGCCAAACCTGGTTCCTCCTCCACACCTTTCCCCTGCCCTTGGGGAAACTTTCCTCTGTGCCTGCGTGGTGCCCACCCTCCCTCCCACCCGTCCCAGACCCAGAGCAATGCTCCTTGGCCCTAAGACACCACCCCACAAAACGTCTTCTGGGGTAAATAAGAACCCCTTCTAGCAACCCGATCCTCTCCTGCTTACAAAGACTTCCAGTGTCACCTTAGGTGCCCATCACCACGAGCTGGTGAGGCATTATCTCTGCCCTTCAAAGGAGGATGGGGAACAGGTCAGAGATGTCATTCATAATAATAATGACTGACATTTATTAGGTGTCACCCTTTGCCAGGCTTGTGCTGTACTTTGCTCATTACATACATTAGCTCATTAATCCCTCCGGTCCCCCTAAAAGGTAGCTCGTCTCATGATCCCTTTTTCCAGATGGATAGTCTAAAGCTCAGAGAGATGAAGTGACTTGTCCAAAGCCAGGTGGCTGTCTGTGGCAGGGCGGGAATTGGAATCCAAGTCCGGTGGGTTCGCTAGACCACAGCGGACTGGCTCCCTACAGGAACATCAGCTCACATGGACACAGAAGGCACTTTGTCCCAGGTGCCACTCCACAGGCAGATTTTATCCAGGCAGGTGGGCTGCCTGATCTTATTTTTGCACCCGGCTCCTACACTTTCAGCCCCCTCCCTCTGGCTCTTGGGGCCCCCATGGCAGCCCCAGGGCCTGAGTGGGCAGTTACCTTTGGCCGTGCTGAGCTTGCAGGTGTAGACACCACTGTCGTCCTCATGCACAGATGTGAGCAGCAGCTTGCATTTCCGGCCATCGAAATGCATCTTGCATTTGAGCAGAGCAGGCTGCAGCAGGCGGCCTCGACAGAGCCAGTCTACCTCCACGTCGGCAGGACCCGCCACCAGGCACTCAAACAGCGCCATCTCCCCGGCCCCCACGTCCACGTCCTGCAGGGGGGCCAGCACGGCCAATGACCGGCTTTCAGGATGTGCTGGGGGGAAAGCGGCCACAGGGGGGCACGCGTGGAATAGAGACACAACGAGGCGAGGGAGACACACACACACACACACACATAAAGAGACAGACAGATACAGAGAGAGAGATGCATTTTGTTCCTTTGGAGACAGGGAAAGCCCGCCCGCCTGGCCGGGACAGCAAGGAGCTCCAGGGCCTGGCTTCAGGAGGGCCACCCAAGCTGGGCCAGGGAGGGTGAACTCAGGGGAAGTAGGAGGGAATCGAGGGCAGGGTATCTGAGAGGGCCATGGAGAAGCAGAGACGGCGGCGGAAAAAAAAACCAAAAACACAGCACACCAGCTGGGTACAAACTGGACTTTATTTGAGCTAAGAAACAGCTTTGTTCAAATATCTCCACACCCACGACAGCAGGCCCTTACTCTTTGGCCAAGCCTGGCTAACACCCTCATTCCCAGACAGAGCATCCCGGGCCCTGACAGTGAATAGGGGAGCCCCAGATGAGCCCTAAACCTGCCCAGAGCTGGACGCGGTCAGGCCTCCTCATCAGCGTAGGGCCTGAGGGCCTCTGGCTTTTGGTCTCTTGTGAAATAGAAAGTGTTGTGCCATTTGAAACCCGTTTCTGGAATGGTGAGTGCCCCGTCCCCTGTTTCATGAGTCTCTTGTCAGCAGCCTCCTGCCTCCCTAGGCCCCTCCAGCCTGTGGGGCCATGCCCTGTCCTCTCCCACTCTGCCTCACCCCACACCAGCTCAGAGGCGTCCTTCCCTGGCTGTCACAGACACACAGACAGACAAACAGATAGACAGGGCCTGTAGCAGCGGTGACACATGCGCTCGCTGGGTGTTCCCCTGCAGGGAGAGACCAGGGGTGGGGGCAGGTGTCTTGATACCCTCATGGCTGCCCCTTCCTGGCACTCAGTCCATGTGGGGGCTCCCAGCCTGCCCAGCCGTATGTCCGCTTGGGGAGGAAGGGCCCTTAGGGGCCCGTGGGCTATCCCGGGATGCTGCATGAGGTGGGAAGGGGATGGAATGGGAGGCTGGGAGAGGGGTCCAGGCCGGCGGGCCGGCAGGGTCTGTGGGCAGGAGGCAGTGAAACACAGCGTGGTCCGAGAGGTGCCTGAGACAGGGGCGCGGCTCGGAGGGTAGCGGGGGGGAGCGCAGGCGGCCCCCTGAGCTCACTCGCCTGTGTACAGACAAAAACCTCAGTCAGCAAGCGGCAGGTTAGTGCAGCACACACGCACGCACACCACGCAGACCTGGCTAGGGCCCTCTGCACGGAAAGCTGCCTCTGAAACCGCCAGGGTGCCCTGCCACTCAGCTCCCCCAAGATCAGCCTGCGGATGGAGGCACCGGCAGCCAGCCAGAGGCCGGGCAGGTCTCTGGGGTTCCCGGACAGGCGGAGGCTGTGGGCAACCAGGGAAAGGGCATTCACGGGCATCGGGGGCACCCGAAGCCTAGGGGATGTCAGGAGGAATCCCAAAGAGAGAGAAGCACTGAGACGTGGGTTAACACAGAGAAGCAGGGCAGAGCCAGACCCCAGAAGGGAAGAAACAGGCCAGGGAATGGGGGCCGGATTTGGGTGCAGGGAGAGCTGAAGGACTCAGAGACCAAGGAGGTGGCAGCCCCAAGAACGGGAGGCACAGGGCAGGTAACTGAGGCAGGCAGGGCCCGGTGGAGGTGACCCTGACTATGAGGGTCTGAGCTCCAGCAGGGGCTGGGGGTATCCTGCAAAGCCTTCTGAGCTGGCCTCTACCAGGAAGGGAGGGATGATGGCTGAGTGCAGGAGCTAAGGAGGGGTTCCCAGCCCTGAGGTGCTCACCGGGAAGGGTGAAGTAGAAGGCAAGGTTAATGGCCAGCCCTAGGGAGGAAAACCACCAGCCCACCAAGAGCAGCCTGGCCAAGGCCTGCCTGCTATCCCCGTTGCCTGAAAGGTCCCCTGCCCTTCTGCCCCAACTCCGCAGGGGCCTAGCCCTCTCCACATTCCACGGTCCTGCTCACCCTGGCACCCCTGGGGTCCCTACAATGATTCAAGCCCAAGTCACCCCAGGGGCCCCTCCGAACGGGTCCAACTATCAGACTCTCCCCACTGCCACCTCCAACCACAGCAGCTTCTGCACAGCAATGGGATGGGTAGGAGGGTGAAGGGGCAAGGGGAGAGAGGCGGGGTGGGTGTGAGGGAGGAGCCTGGGAAGGGCAAGGCGACAAAAGCTTGGACGAGTGTGGGGAGAGGACAGCTGGTGGCAGGAAGCAGGGTCTCTCTCTGGCTAGCATCAGGGACAGGTGTGATTGAGCACGGGGAAGGCCATACTGTGGAGTAGGCTGAGCTCTGAAAGATTCACCGTGTGCCCTTGAGCAAGTCACTTCCCCTCTCTGGGCCTCAGTTTACTCAACTACAATATAAGCGACCAACTACGGGATCTCTAAGGCCGAAAGTTGGCCTCTGAGCAAGGATGAGGCAAGGGTTAGGGCCGTGGGGCTGGGGTGGGGGGTGGTTCATGGAGAGTGTGAGGCACTCACCTCTGACCTCCAGGCGGGCCTCACACTGCCGGGCACCATACTCGTTAACCGCTTTGCAAGTGTAGAAGCCAGCATCGGCCCGCTCGGCGGCCAGGATCCGCAGCCGGCACAACCCACCCTCTGCCTCCTCGGCAAAGCGCCGCTGGTCTGGGCGCACAGGCTGCCGGTTTCTCAGCCTGTCAGAGGGACAAGGACTCCGTCTGGGGGCCCAGGTCCTCACCTGTCCTTGCAGGCTCCTCACGTCGTCTACCCACCTCCCAGACCTGCCCCTGGGTTTAGGGCCAAGTTTTCACCCCGACTCCGCCATCCCACCCCTCCCCCAGCAACTTCCGGAACACCTCTGCCTACTTGGATCTTACCCTTCTTGTAACCCAACCACAGCTATTCAGCTCTTAATTGTTCTGAAACGTCTTTGTGTCTTATTTTTATTATTTATAATGAACAGACAGCTTTGCCACTTCCCAAAATGAGTAAGAAATAACTTACAATGTTAAAAAAAAAATCACATAGGGGACTACACAATTAATCACAAATGAAAACTAAGACCCAAACTAATAAAACCCCAAGCAAACAGTAATCAGGGTTCCAGGCACCCGGGATAAAGCACTGTAGCCAAGGGCCCCCTGTAACCCCTGGTTTTGGCCGCTCAGAAACAAATTGTTATGCCCGGGCCTAGCACAGGGCTGAGCACAGAGCAGGCCTCGAAAATCACCCTGCTGTCACCTGACGGGGGTGGGCGAGGGCAGCCTTCTCTAAGAGATGACTCCTGCCCATTCATCACCAGCTGAACAGACAGGAGGACTTTTGCTACCCAACCCCCCCACCCCCACCAGAAGGAGAAGCCCAGAATGAGCCTGAACAAAGGGGCGGGGGGCATGTTCAGGGAGTGGCACCACTGGACCTGGGATGAGACCCCTGGGCAGATCACAGGGAAGTCCACAAAGGGTCCACTCCCCTCTCCCCAGAGCCAGGCCTCACAGGGCCAAGCCTGGAGCAGGGCAAGCTGACAGGGGTGCTGCTACTCACCAGGAAACCACTGGTTTGGGCTCCCCCTGCACACGGATGCTCATGGTGACATCTTGGCCTTCTCTTACTGACTGGTCCATAAGTGAGACCTGAAGGGGACCCCAAAGTGTCAGGGGAGACAATCAGGGCCCAGCTGCGGCTCCTGGGGGCCAGAGGATTCTGGGCCAGAGGCTTTTTGCACACCGGGCTGCCGGAGGCTGGCTCCAGATAAGAAGGGTTAATGGGGCCAAGCTCTAGGTCTTGTGCGAACCTGGTGTGGCCCCAAGAACAAGGGCACACATGAAGGAATGGGGGTGCCCAGGGGCTGCATGCTAGCTTCAGGGGTCTGACCTTGAAAGTGGGGGGTGCCTTGGAGCCCGTGTCAGAGGAGCGGCGGTTCTGGCTAGGACTGAGCTTCATGGTGGGGGTGCGGGGCCAGGTCTCTTCAGGCTCCGGAAACTCCTCTGGGGGGCTCAGGTATTCCTCGTCAGAGGTGATGGGGCTGCTGAAAGGTGATGTGGACCCGCCTGGAAAAGAGACAAAGGAGAGACAGTGGCACCGAGAGAGACGCCAGAGGAGGAAGGGGGGGTACAGAGAATGAGAGAGCTGGGTAGATCCGCTCCGGATCAAGGACCTGATAAGGTCTGGAATGATCCACACAGCCCAGGAAGTAGGCCAGCCCTGCCCTGACTTTACTTCATGGGGCTCCTACTTGCTTGCTGTGTGACCTTGCTCAGATGTCTCTTGTCCCCGAGCCCCTGAATCCTGCTCTGCCCCAAACCCTCCTAGCACTGATACTGTTGAACTTCCCAGTAGGGGAGCCATAGCAAATAGCCTGCGACAAGGGATTCAGGCTGCAGAGGGGCCTGAATGTGACACTTGAAATTCCACTGGAGCAGGGAACCCACATTCCTGGCATGGAACTGTAGGCTCCTAATGCGGATGGTCCCCAGAGTGGTATAGCCCGGGCACCCGTTTCTTGGGTGAGCTGGGCCTGGTGCAGAGGAACACACACCTCAGACAAGCCCCATCTGGGCAGTGCCAGGGCCAGTGAGGCGGCACTGTCCAGCCTGCCCTTCCCCCCCCTCCCTTCTCAGCTTCCTGCCCCAGATACCCCAGAGGCACCTGTGGGCCCCAGCCCTAGAACATGGACACCCAAACTCTCAGGGGAGGGAAAAGCGGTTTGAGTCACCCACAGAGAAGGGCAACTCAGACTGGGGACGGGGAGGGGGGCACCAGTGTTCGCTTTCGGGGAGGGGTGTCCCCAGGGCCCTGACGCCCTCCCCTGCAACTGGCCAGGGGCCCAGCCTCACTGAGCTGGCTCCTATCCGACTACCAAATACAGACATGAATCCGCCACAGCCCCCTGGTCCCTCCTCCTGGTTCCCCCACCCCAAGCCCCTGTGGCCCGGCCCCCCACAGGGCTGCACCCCAACTCACCCGAGACTGCACACAGACCCCAGGCTGCGCCTGTCCTGAAGGCTCTGCCCTGGCACCAGGCCCTCCTGCTGCTTGCCCACTGCCCACCCCACCCAGCTCCCCAGGGAGCAGAAGCCCAGCCTGCCCAGCCCCACTCACTGCGCTGACCCTGCTGAGGCTCTCCACCGAGGGCCTGGGGGAGGGGAAGCAGCCTGAGGAGGGGAAGGAGGAGGTGGGGGCCCGCCAGGCAGGGACAGGCTGGGTGGCAGGCAGGCAGCTGGCTGGGAAGGTGGTGCCTGCTGAGACCACAAGCAGCCCGGGGCCCTGGAGCAGAGGGGGAGGAGCGGGGAGGGGCAGAGCAAGCGCGCGGCCTGGCTGTATTTAGCCACCCTGCTCATTCCCAAGCAGCAGGATCTGCCTTTTCTCTCTTTACAGTTTCTGGACCCTGACAAGAGCAAAGCCCCCTTACTGGCGCCTCAACTCAAAGTGCCGGGGCCTCAGTCCCAGTGGGAAGACGGGGTAGGGCGTATGCCGCAGCACCCAAGATGCCTGCCCTGAGCCGTTCATTCCGACAAACCCACCGCATGAGGCACTGATGGCAGATGGCCCTTAGGATGCCCCCTGTTCTGACCAAACCACCCAGATCCCCACATGGAAATGTGCTGACAAGCCTCAGAAACTGGAGCCAGGCCATACCCTCTTTTCTCTGGTGCTGAGAATCAGAGAACTGTCAGGACCTTCGGCCTCCTTCCCAGAAATACCCCCCCTCAACTTGATGGGGCCCCAAATCCCACCTCTGCCTCCCCCCTATTGCCATGGCAGGTTTGGCCCAGCACCACTCAGGGGCACTGGGCCTGCACCCACCTCTCCTCCTACCGGCTCCGACAGGGACACCTGTTGGCAATGGCCCCTTACCCTGTCAGCCTCACCAGGGCCAAGGATCATGAGGCAGGGGCTGCTTCTAGTAACGCCCCACAACTAGCAGCCATCTGCACTTGGGCTGGGGAAGGGGCTTGGAGATCAGCAGCAGAACAGGGGAGCTGCTGAAGAGAGGTCACATGGCCTTCTCTCCCCCCAACTTTTTAAAAAAATCTATTCATCTAT
This sequence comes from Callorhinus ursinus, assembly GCF_003265705.2. Lineage (NCBI taxonomy): Eukaryota > Metazoa > Chordata > Mammalia > Carnivora > Otariidae > Callorhinus > Callorhinus ursinus. The sequence goes on from NW_027397064.1 coordinate 16,822,608, forward strand.
TATTTGAGAGACAGAGAGCACATGCGCACACGTGACAGGGAGGAGCAGATGGAGAGGGAGAGAGAGAATCCCAAGCAGATTCCCCACCAAGCGCGGAGCCCGACATGGGGCTCAACCCTGTGACCCCAAGAGCATGACTCGAGCTGAAATCAAGAGCTGAATGCCCAATCGACTGAGCTACCCAGGCGTCCCCCCTCTCTCTCATCACCCTCCCCCACAACCCAAGGCCACATTCCCAAGCTATGACCTGTGTTTCCCAGCACTGCCAGTAAAGGAGGAGGGGGGACTGGCTGAGGAGGGGGGGGCCACCATTCAGGTTGGCTGTCTTGAGGTGGAGGTGGGGAGGCAAGCCCAAATGGCATTTGGTGAACATCTGTCTGGGGCTTGGCCACCAGCTGATGCTGAGACCACAGGCATGGCCCCTGGAGGCGGGAGCCCCTTCCCTGCCACGGAGCCTGGTGACCACCAGGGTCACCTGGAGGTTGGATGGCGCTGCAGGCACTCACACCCCCAGGGAGGGAGAGCAGAGATTAAAGCAGATTGGCAAGGTTTGCCGGGAGCCTCAGAGACCCCTGGTGGTGGTTTGGGGAACTGCACTCTGGGGGCAATCATGAGAATCAGGGTCCTCAGGCCCGCTCAAAGGTGGAGGATCTCTGTCTCCAGCTCCCAAAACCTCTGGGGTTCCACACCAGGCCCTGGCGCTACCCCACTTTTTACTAGCCCCACCACCAAAACCATCTTTGTAGCCAGTCCCTGTATCTCAGCCCTGCTCCACCCACAAGCCGGGCTCTCACAGTGGGAAACATCCTTACACCAGCCAGGAAGTGGGGAGCAGGTGCCCCCCAAACCTAACATGTACATACGCCCACCATGTGAATGCTGCCCCTACACACCCCACCACCCCTAGAACATGCTGACTCTGCACGTGTGTGGCCTTTCAACACCGCTCCCAGGTCGGCCTCACTTGAAAATACAGGTGTAAGGGAGCCCTCAAGGTGTGTGTGAAGGGGTAGGGTGGGGCTCTCCCTCCCCAGACCAGCACATTCAGCTCAACACCGGTCCCAACATCCCTTGAGACATTTAAGGGTACACAGAGTCGCAGCCACCTACATGAAAGGCCTTCTACACCAGGGCTTCTCACCCACCCACATCAGGACCACCTGGGAGCCTATTTAAACCATAAAGTCCTGGGCTTCACTTACTCTGACCTGAAGAATTAGATTTCCTAAAACGGAGGTCAGGAAACTACATTTTTAGAAGGCACTCCAGGTGGGGCACCTGGGTGGCTCGGTCGGTTAAGCATCTGCCTTCGGCTCGGGTCATGATCCCAGGGTCCTGGGATCAAGCCCCGCTTCGGGCTCCCTGCTCAGTGGGAAGCCTGCATCTCCCTCTGCACCTTTGCTCCTGCTCTCTTTCGCTCTCAAATAAACCTTTTTAAAAAAGCACTCCAGGTGATTCTTATGTGCATGAAAGTTTAGGGACCCCTATGATCCTCATGGGAAGAAGACGACCCTAAGAGGTGAATTCTATCTTATCTGGCCACTAAACAAACTTCAGGGCAGGGTTCTGAACCTCAGAGGTCTGGCTCCACAGCCCAAGTGTACCATCTGGCCTCCCATCTTGAGCAAGGTCCCTGACTCGACAGCAGGGATTTTCAAAGTTCACGGTGCCTCGGGATGGAGCTTAAACCCCAGACTGCTGTGCCCCACCCCCAGAGTTTCTGATGGTCTGGGTATGTTACTGCGCATCTCTAACATATTCCCACAGTGATGCAGATGCTGCTGGTCTGGGGACCACACTTGGAAGACCGCTGCTCCGGGGACTTCTTGGCTAACCCAACCTCCTCCACTCTTGGGCAGATCTTCACTAGTACCCCTTACAGATGCGTGTCTGGCCCAGCCTCTGCATGTCACCCAGGTTGTACCAGGGGCTGGGAAAGTCACACAGATCTCTACCCACCCCCACACAAACCACTACCTCACACACAATCCTGCGGTCCACATAGCCCCGGACCATCCAGAAAGGCCTCCAGGTATGGCTACAGGGGCTAAGAAGTGGCCAAAGCACGGTCATGATTTCGGGAGCCTTCTGGCTGGTAGGGATGACAACCCCAATACATACACAACTCGAACAGTGAGCAGGAATGATAAGGAGGGAAGAGAAGGGCAGATGAGGGCCGCAGAGAGCAGATTCCTTTGGGCTCAGGGAAGACAGGGTAACTGAGGGAAGGGGTGGTATAGGAATTAAGAGTTTGGTTGAAGCAGAAAAAAAAAAGGGAAAAAGTCTTTCTGGAGGAGGAAGCTGTGGGAGCAAATATTCAGATACAGCAAGAACACGCAGACAACTGTAGCTCAACATGCTGGCCACCGAACTGGGTAAAGCTGAGAGTTAGAGTGGGTGCCTCCCACTGCCTCAGCGACCTCCAGACACCCTCAGGTCGTCCTCAGGTCCGGACAGTGGAGGCCAGCTTCAGGAGTGGGGCCTTCACTCGGAAGGTGAAGGGGAGCTCCTCGAGGCTTCGGAGGGAGGGAAGGGGTGACACGCGGGCGTTAACCAGCTCGCCTGCATGGCCCGGCCATTCCCAACCTGCGTTCCACTGGCGCTGTCTCCAGAGGCCATTCCTCTAAACGTCTGCCGTGGTCGCGCCACCGTGGAAGACAGCGAGGCCAAGGAAAAGGGAGCTGCGGGCCGGCCCGCAGCTGGAAACGCACCCGTGCCACCGTGGGCATCGCCCCCTCCAGAGGAGAAGAAGAGGTTTCTGTTTTGGTTTCAGATGGGCAAGGAAGCGGAGAGAACTTGCCAGCCGGCCTGACCTAGCCACAGAGACAGTTAATTCCCCACGTGCGCTTACGTGGGGTTGCCCCGCGCTGGATAAAGCACTGGCACCCACACGAGATTAGGTGCCTGTTCTTCTGACAGGCTGAGCGTGATAACCCCCACTCTGAGGGAGAAGCCTTGGGAGACACCCCACAGGGCCAACCTGCTTCTGGAAGACGGGAGTCGGGAGGAAGGGCTGAGTCTGGTCAAGGGACCACGCTGTTTTTTTCAGATGCTGTCCAAACCCCCTTCAAGGATGGGCAGCAGGATCAGGTGGCATTCCAAGATCCCCCCCATCTGTCAGCAGCTCCTGCCTTCACAGGGAAGAAGCTGTAATTCCGCAGCAGCCATGGCCAGGAGAAAGGGCAGGGGCACATGCTGGTGCCTTTCCTTTTATTCTCTGGCCCCCCATAACCAAACTGTTCAGTGTCAGTCATATGGGGGGACCAGAATGAGTTTGAAAAGCCACATCCTTTGGCCCAAAGGTCTTCACCTACATCCTCATTCCCACAGAGCCTCATAAATCTTACCAAGTAAGTAGCCCAGGGGTATACGGACCCTCACCTCACAGAGGAGAAAACTGTGGCCAGCTAAGGAAATGTGAAGAGGCCAGGGTCTCAGCTGCAAAATGCTAGAACCTTGGCTTCAAATATACAAGATCTGTGCTTGAGGGAGGACTGAAGGCAGCAGGATGGAGCCCCGATATCCCCCTTCCTCCTGACCAGCACCCAAAGGGCCTCCTGTCAGGACCCAAGGTGGAGGTTGAGCCGAATGTGCTCCCACCAGGCATGCAGGGAGACAAAGCAGGATCACAGCCACAGTGGAGATGAGGAGTCCAGAGAGGAAGGACCCACCCACAGAGGGCATCGGCAATCTCTGCCTCTCTCCCCCCCTCCACCTCGGCCACCCAGCGTGAGCTCATGAGCACAATTCTTCCTTAACCCTGAACCTCTTCCGAGTAGCAGGGAGGGGACAGTAAGGAGGGACGGTTTGGGAGACCCAGGGACAGGGCTTCACATCATGATCAGCCCCCAACCGGCCCTCTGCTCCTAGAGCTGAGCACCCCAACAGGCACTAGCCACCTGAGACTACTTACATGCATATTCATTAAAATGGAAATAAAAGAAAAATCCAGTTCCTTGGTCACACTAGCCACATTTCAGGAGCTCAACAGCCACACGTGGCTAGTGGCTACCACACTGGACTGGGCACATATGGAACATTTCCCCCATGGCAGAAAGTTCTACTGATCAGCATTTCTCTAGAGCAGTTTGCTGAAGCTTTCCAAGTCTCAGCAACCTCATGCGTAATGTGGGCATAATAACAGAACCTACCACCCAGGGCAAGAGTAAATATGGTAACCCAGTCAACACAGAGTCTGGTATGTAGGAAGCGTTTACTAGATGCTAACTACTCATGTTCTTTTCATCTGTCATCCACCTAAGCTTATTTGCTTCACACGTGAGTACTTCCAGCACCCAGAATCACCCTTTGCTTACGACGTCCCTAGGCAGATTATAAGTGCTCAATAAAGGTTGCTGGCCTTGGGCTAGTTCCATGCCACTTCATTCTCCATGTTTCTGTCTTCCTATCTGTAAAATGGGAATATCACCACCTATCATGTCCTTCTCCAAGGGACAGATATGGGGTGATGTAGCTCAAATAAGAGGACAGGTGTGAAAGGACACTCTCCAGAGAGATGCAGAACTTGGCAGCCAGGCTGTATCAGTAAATGCTTGTGTGATAGATGTGGGCAGCTAAGAATGCTCAGCTTCAGGTAAGCATACCTCTCACACTCCCCAACCACCCGTCCCAATACACACACACCCTTTGGGAGAACGACTATGGCCTCAGCGGAAGTACTCAGTGGGCTGGCTGGGGCAGGCTGGAAGGGGCCTGGGGCTGGGGGGTGATGAGAACCAGACCCTGCCCTCAAACCACAGTGCCTGAGTAATGGTGTAATGGGTATGGGAATGGGTAACTGGACAACTAAATTTGTCTAGTTACCCATTTCCTCTTCCTGTGGTTCCCAACCAGGAACTGCGATCTGTGGGCTCTCCAAAGCAGGCCCTTTGGGGGTGGGCACCCCAAGAGGGCCCTGTGCAGCCAGCCCTGGTTTTTAGGGCTCTAGTGTGGGGGATTAAGGAATAAGAAAGGGGGGGTGCCTGGGTGGCTCAGTCGTTAAGCGTCTGCCTTCGGCTCAGGTCATGATCCCAGGGTCCTGGGATCGAGTCCTACATCGGGCTCCCTGCTCTGCAGGAAGCCTCCTTCTCCCTCTCTCACTCCCCTCTGCTTGTGTTCCCTCTCTCGCTGTGTCTCTGTCTGTCAAATAAATAAATAGAATCTTTAAAAAAAAAAAAAAAAGGAACAAGAAAGGGAGGTGGTTCCAGGAGGCCTCTTCCTATCAGACACTCTCTCCCTCGGCTGGCTCCCCCGCTTCCTGCCTGCCCCCTGCCTGCAGCCACACTGCCTGACACCCCTTCTTAGCACCCCCCCCACTCCGCACACAGTCCAGGCCCGAGACCCCCGCCCTTGCCAAATGTCTGTGCCACCCCCTGGTTCCGCCCACTCCGCTGCTCTCCAGGTCCACTGGCCCTGGTCCAGCCGCTCCGGACCAAACAGTGCCTTGTAGGGGAAGAAAGTCTGCTTCCGCCAAGAGAGCCCTGGGGCGGAGTCAGCATGACTTATGGGGGCTATTCTCTGGGGGCAAAGCCAAGTGCCACTGCCTAATGCGATGAAGCCTTTCTGGCTCCCCAGGGTGGGCTGGGGGGGGAAGGCACAGACACGCCATGATGGGCTGAGGGCCCAGAGGCTGGGAAATATGGAGGAGCTGGGGCCGCAGGCCTGGCAAGGGCAGGGGAGGAGTCCCTAAGACAGTCTGGACAATGCGCAGAAAAGGAAAAGGCAGCTTTCTGGAGCCTCATGGAAACCTGGGCACAACGGCACCCCTCAATAATGCTAACAGCTAACATTTGTCTACAGCTTGACATAAATCCCATTCACGCATTTGCTTTTGTTCGAGAGGATGGTAGAATTATACAAATGAGGAAACTGAAGGGCAGGGAGGTTCGGTACGACAAACAGAGCTCCCAGTCTAGTGCAGACAGCTGCCTTGCCCCAAGCCTCCTTCCCAACCTTAAAAGGCTCCCAAATGGGCCACAAGCCAGTATTGGGGCACCCCCCCAACCTCCTTGCCAAATCTCAGCCCAAGCCAGGTATTGACCAGAGTCCTGAAGCCAGCCCCAGGCCCCCTGAGGAGAGCTGGGAGCTGAGTCACAAGCCAGATCCCAGAGGTGATGGAAGGACGGAAGCATGTCTGGAGGGGACAGCATGATTCAGCGTGGTGGGAGGGGCGAGGAAAAGGAGAAAGACTAAAACACAGCCTCCTGGGAGGGGTATGTAAGCTACGGAAGATGAAGGCCTGCTGTTCTGCAAAGGCAGGTGGGTACAAACAAAAGGATCAAAGGCAGGACTGGGGCTCAGGGGAGCTACCACCAAAATCACCCTTATCGTGAAGGTACAGAAGTCCTGGGCCCACAGCAAGACAGACTCTGTAACCTCCTATCATATCCAGTGAGAGAAAGGGACGGAACAGCGTGGACTGCTCCCGGTCCAGGCACACCCAGCCCCTCCAGCTGCCTCTCTACATCCCAATGTCTTTCAGGGCCCCTGCGCCTCTCAATCCAGCACCCCATGACACTGACCCACTGCTTGATGCTCCTCTGCCCTGCACTGTCCTCCAACCTAGGTTCTCTGATTTAGCTTGATGACCCAGAGCTAATATCCTTGCGGGTTGAGTCTGTGTCTTTTCCTTCTGGAACCCGCCCCCTACCCAGCCTCACCTCCCCCACCCTCACTGCCCAGGATCAGCACACTGTCAGGCCCAGCAACCTGAATGGGCAGAACTAGCCATGCACACTGACACCAGTCCAGCCCTACCCTGAACCTGAAAGAAACTGGGCTTACACCCAAAGGAAGCAGTCCAACAACCAGTGAGAGCTTTCATAAAAATAGAAAGCAAGGCGGCCTCAGTCACAGCCATCTCCAGAGAGGTGCTCTCAGCTACCTTCTCTTCAGGGCTTTGGGTTCAACAGAAGGACCAAGGGAGTGGGGAAGGGTTGTGGCACTTAAAAGCATCCTTTTTAATGGGTGGGGGAAGGGGTACCCTTCTAGAGGAAATGACCTCAGAAGGCTCCTGATGGCTTTTAAGCCCTTTGAGCTGGGAGATTCTTTTTCTCAGAGACTCAAGGAGAATTTGCTTTCCCCACAGGACCATTTTCAGGGAAATGCCAAGGGAGGATGGCATTTAGAGGATGCATGAAGACAAATTTCAGAGACTTCATGAATTGGCCTGGGGTGTGCCTTTGGGAATCTGGCCCCCGCTCTGAGGCCGGGCCACTTGGAATGCTTCCAGCAGAGCAGCCGACATGTGAGAACGGACAGTGCATGCGGGCCGAGAGCCTGAGCTCTAGGCACGGGAGTGGGACGGGTCACTGCTCATCCCACCCGGGACCCGGGGCCCACAGGCTCCCTACCAGGTCTCACGGCCAGTGCGGCGGCACAGCTGGCCTGACCCAGCTCGTTGGTGGCGGTGGCTGTGTAACTCCCGGCATCAGCCGCCCGGGCCTCCCGGAGCAGCAGGGTATGCCGCTCGCCCTCAGCCCGGATGAGAAGGCGGCCATCACTGCGCAGAGCAGACCCATCCCTCTGCCAGGACACTGTGGGGAAGGAGCGGTGTGACTGGTTGCCATGGCCCACAGCAGTCCACTGGGGCAAATCTCCCCTCACCCCACACAGAGCCCAAACCACTCTGCTCCCCACCCTAGGGAAACCTGAGGACTCCCCCGCCCCCGTCCCAGCCCACCCCATTCACAGAAGCCCAGGCCTGCCCTCCCCTCTCCCGGGGGATTCTGAGAAAGCTCCCGAAAAACACACACAGGGGACGGGCCAGCCCCATGGAGCAGATGTCCCTCCTCCCCTACCTCCCCCTCTCTGTGTCTCAACCATAGCCTGGGCCCAGTCCTGGAGCTCACCTTGGGGTGGGGGATTGGCAGTGATGATACACTTGAGCAGCACATCTGCCCCTGGGGCCGCCACCACATTCTGCAGGGGGATCTCGAACACAGGGGCCTCGAGGGGCTCTTCTCCAGCGGACACATACGAGTCATCCGAGGACTCTGCCGGAGACATGGGTGACAGGGTAAGGGGACACGGTCCCTGTGGGGATGACTCAGGGGGAGAGCGGATAATGGTATCCTCGGATCTTAGAAAGCCAAACCCAGGGAGAAGGGCTTCTAGAAGGTGGGGGTTGGGGGATCAAGGGGTCTCTCTCCTGAATGTCCTGAGACAGGGAAGAAAAGACAGGGGGCGGGGGGCATTCTCAAACAGGACAGGGCAGCCAGGACTCTGGCTTCTCTTCTCTCTTCTAGTTTGGCTTCTCAACTTCAGCCACAGTCACTGTGGTTTCTGGAGGAAGGCCCGGACTGTGTCTGCGTGTCTATACAAATCAGCCACCGCGGAGGGTAGATCAGGCCCTGTTTTATGCAAGTGCTCTTAGCAGCAGCGCAGATACGACCAGCTTCCAGACAGTACAAGCAAACAGCAACCCAAGCCCTAAGCAGTAATACCGCCGTCACAGGGTAACATGGGGTAAACGGTCAAATAAGTTTTAGATTCAAAAGAGTGAGCAGCAGGTGGGTCCAGTAGCCATCTGAGAGCCTCATGAATCGGCTTTGATCCCGTCCATCCACCAAACAGTAACACTGCATTTACCGCACGCTAAGCTCTGTATGAGTACCAGGGAGACGGCAAGACATAAGAAGTGCTTACAGGAAGCTTGTGCACACAAAGACATCCTAAAGCTCCACAGTAGTGGATCCCTCTGGGTACTTTCCAACTCTGACCTCCTATAAGCTAGACAAGGTACAGTCTGGTAGGTAGCCAAAGGAGCAGTCAGAATCCCAATTACGCTGTTTTCTAGCTCCATTACCTTGGACAAATTAGATAACCTCTCTGTGCCTCTGTTTTGTTATCTGTAAGATGAAGCTGATAAATAACACCCAACCGCTTGCAGAGGTGGCATACAAATTTAAATAAAATAACGCCCCTAAGAGCCCGGGACACACAGTGCCTGTGTTGTGCTATGTAATAATGTGGCTAATAGGATGATGGGCAGGTACCTAATTATCTTTAAAAACTTTAAGATGGTAATCCTTAAGTGAAAAATAAAGTAATTCTGATGAGGAAAAATCCAAGGTGGTAAGCGCAATGAAAGAGACCCTGACCAGGTGTCCTGGGTGCAGTGAGCAGAGGCATCTGGCCTGGGAAGCATCAAGGGGTGGGAGCAAACCGAGGATGGCTTCCTCTGCCTCCATCCAGGAGTGGACCCCAGGCTGGTGTTCAGGGTGAGCAGAATTAGGAACAGGGGCATTCTGGCTGGTGGCCACCATCCACAGGAGGACTAGGAGATGACACTCAGGCTGGCATGTGCCCACAGTCAGCTCAGCCACACAAGGACTCAAGGATGGGAGAGAGGCTAGCTTGAAAGACTGGGTCCAATCTTCGCGGCTACGGATGGATCAGGGGATAGTCCTGGGATGGAAGCTGAGTTGGCTGGACCAAAGCTCGCCTCTACCCGGGACCTGACATTATTTACAGAGATGGGTTTCCGTCTCTTCCCACACAGAGTGGTGGAGTTTGGAGGAGCTCCTTAGGTTTCCACCACTGCCTTCCACCATGGTTAGATCCTTGACCCAGCAGCCCAGTGGACCCAGAGCACCTACAAAGGCATCTGGGCACCTTTGCTCAGCTCCACTCAGCCTCCACCACAACACACTAGCTCGCTGCCTCACCAGCAGGCAGGTTCTAGCACCAGGACCTTCACAATCCTTCACTCTAAGTGGAACCTGGGTCTATAGCTTCCCTGTGAAACCACACCCTCACAACTGCCCCGCAGCTCTCCCCAAACACCCTCCCACCCAGCTCCCAGCAACTTCTAGGCCCTCCCTAAGGCCTTACCCAGCTCAGGGGAGGTGGGCCGGGCCCGACGACCTCTGCCCTGGCTGTGGGCACCTCGGCGGTCCCAGGCCCCCCAAGGACCGTCCTCCTCAGGCCCTCTGCGCAGCCTCTTCTCAGCCTCAGGCCCCGCCCTGTTCTTCTCCAAGGTCTGAGGCACAGCGGCACTCTCCTGGCCTGGCATGGCCCAGGGCAGGAAGCGCACGGCCTGTGCTGGGGGCTCCCGCTTCCGACCCGGGTGTGCTCTCGTCCTGGCCTCAGGGGGATCTGTGGCGGCAGGGGGCGGCACGGGGCTCCGGCACTCCTGGATGGCTCTGCCCCGGGTCAGCGGGAACTGGTCCCGGCGCTTAACCTCCTGCTGCGGGCCTTCCCCCAGCTCCGTCCTGCCCGCCGGCCCGCGGCTCCTGGGCCTCCCCTGCTCGTCCCCGGGCTTCCCCACGACGCTCGGAGGGGGCGGCGAGGCGGCGGGGCTCTCGGCCCGTGGGGTCTTGGGGGTGGAGGGCTGGGAGAAGAGCGGGGGCTCGCCAGGCTCTCGAGGGGACGGGGCGCGCTGCAGCGTGGCGCGCAGGGACTCGTGCGAGCGCACCAGCTCCTCCCGCGACGTGGAGCGACGGATGCGGCCCAGCTCCTGGGCGAAGCGCAGCTCGAGGTCGGAGGCCGCGCTGCGCTGCCGCGTGCGCTCGTCCAGCGAGGCCGCCTTCTGCTGGAAGAGGCGGCGCCGCTCCGCCACGCTGCCCGTGGCCCGCAGCTCCTCCTGCGAGGCCCCGAGTGTGTCCCAGGGCGCTCCGCCCTCGGACTTGGGCTGCTCCAGCGAGCGGGCCTTGCGCAGGGGCACCCATGGCCGCAAGGGCGCCGGCGGTGAGTCGCTGCGCTCCAGGCTGCGCCGTCGCTCCTCGAAGAACTGCAGCTTGTCCAGGATGCGGGAGCCGGCTCGCACCAACCTGGGCGAGCGGCCCAGCGCCGACAGGCGGCCGGAGGCCTCGCTCAGTGGCGTCTGGGGCCGGGACTCCGCCGTGCCCGCCAGCGAGGGCCCCGACGACTTGGACTTTTTCCCTCGCTTCTCTTCGGCGGTGGCGTCCTCAGGCAGCACGGGCTCCTGAATGCGCCGGTGGGGCGATGTGGGGGTGGCCGGGGGCTGGGCGCTGAGTCCCGGCGGGGGCCGCTTACCCACCCGAGGGGACGGTGGGGGCAGCAGTGCGGATTTGGAGGGAGGCGGTAGGGCGGGGCGACGAGGGGCTTCACTGGCCGGCTGAGGCTGAAGATCAGGCTCTTCCCTGTGCAAGCCGCTCTGAGGGACACTGCTGCAGAACCAAGACGAAGAGGGGTAGAAGATTTAGGGGTCTCCCCTCCTAGACCTTCAGCTCGTGATAGGAATTGGACGGTGGGGCATGCTGGGAAGGCTTGGGGGTGACATGGGTCAGACCCTCTCCCCCCTCCCCAGGAAGGAACAGCCAGAGCAGGTGCTGGGGAGAGGTTGGCAGCCCTTGCACCAGAAGACTGGGCTGGTGGCTGGGCCCAAGTACAGACTCAGCCCCTGGGGCTCTGGCCAGGCCCCTCCCCCCAGCCCCAGAAGCTGGGAAACAGCAGAAACAGAACTGAGCGGTGAAAGAGAAAAGAATGAGCTTAGGACCCAAAGGATGAAGTGGTGAGGAAAGGCAGGAGGGTTGGATGGGGCGGGGCCCTCTCAGGAATGCAGCCTCCCACTCATTCCTGTCCCCAGCTGGCCCCCACAGCCCTGCCCATCCTCAGCAGGAGTACCCCTAGAAGAATAGGCACTAGCCTTCTGGGAGCTGATGCCCTATCTCAGGGACTACCTAGCACCTGAGGTGCTTCACCAGACCTGAGACCCTCACCAGTGAACACAGCAGGTGGCAGCTGAGGTCCCTGGGGTGGGAGACTAGAAGAGCCAGGTTCTCCTTCCCTTTGATCAAGTGCCCCTACCACAGGCCTTTGACTTTGTCCTGCCTCTGGGAAAATTACCTTGAGTCCTTTGAAACCACGCTGCCACCTCTGCCCCACCCCACCCCCAGCGCAGAAGCTCCCCAAAGGGGTATGCTCAGGAATAACTCAGCTCAGAAATAACTACTGCGTGGGCCTGGAGAAGGGGTGTGGGAGAAGAGGAAGAAGGAAGGAGCTGGTCAGCTCAGAGTACCCCTCTCACCACAGAGCTTTGCTGCCCAAGAGCTGGGCCTCAGTTTCCTCCCTCTGGACTCTTGGGGGACACATCAAGCAAGGAAAGGAATCCGAGATATTAACATCATACCTAACACATTAGAGAGAGCTTAATAAAAACTCAGGAAATGGCTCACTGAATCCTTACTGGGGGCCAGGCATGTACTAAAGGCTTAAGATGCATTCATTCCTGTCATCCTCACAACAGTCCTCTGAGCTAGCAGCTGTCTCCATTTACAGATGAAGAAACTGAGGCTTAAGAGGTAAAGTGACTCACCAAGGTGACACGGCTAGGAAATGGCTGGTGCCAGGATTGAAACCCAGGCAGTCTAACTCCTGAGCCGTTATTCCCTCCAAATGTCTAGGATTCTGAGGGCACGGAAGGGAGGAGAAATAGGGTACTGGCCACAGCAGAAGTTCTAGGGGTGCCTGAGTGGAAGGCTGTTTCGGACTACCTGGGGCAGCCACCCGCCCCAGGGTGAGGTGCAGAATGGCAATCCACGGTGCCCTGAGGGAACAGAACCTCAGCCAGCCACCTGCGGGGAGGCAGAGTCTACTCTGGGGGAAGGACAGCAGAGTCCCCGTCCCCGAGGAAAGGCTTCTGGGAACTGGGTTAAGGCTCCTAGAGAAATCCGAGAGAAATCGGGGACAGCAGAGGAGGCCTCTTGCCAGCAGTTCTGAGCGCTAGGCCAGCCTCTGTACCACAGACATCACTAAGGAAATGGGTTCCTCAGAAGTTGCCATAGCAACTCCAGGCTCAGGCTGAGGCCTGGCAAAGGAAGGCAGGGAAGGAAAAGGCAAGTCCAGGGCTCAGGAGCGCCTGGTTCATGCCAACCACATAAAGCCAGGGAGCCTCCCCTGCCCCAGACCTCTCCCCTGCCTACCACCAGCCACCCCAACCACCTTCAAAACAGCCTCCCCCCACCAGGCTCCTTCTCTCTCCTCCATGATGGTCCCCCCCCACACACACACCCATACCCATCACAAGCTAGGTCCCTCTCAGCTCCCCAAATGTCCCCCCAATACCTCCATCATCAGCCACTCCCCTCTTCTACTATAGCACTCCCTCTTTTATCTGCCAGCCCCCAAATCTCCAAAAAGGGCTCCAAAGCCTCACTCCAACACCTCTGCTCCGCTCCGCTCAGGCTCCTCGCCACCCCCTGCCAGGACAACCTTCACCACCGCCCTGCCCCGCCCCTGCACAGGCATGTCCCACCAGGCCCTCACATGCTCCTGGCCTGCACCAGTCCCAGCCCTCTGCCTCTACCCCAGCCCCTTGACTCCAGCCCTCCCTGCCCGCCCCTGCCTCCCACACAGCCCACATCCTCCTGCTTTCCCAGGCCCCTGGCCCCATCTACTCCCTGACCACCTCATTCTCTTCTCTCTCCTGGCCACGCTCATGCTCCCTTGCTCTCCTGCTCTCTCGGGAGCTGCTTTGCAGAAAGCTTCCATTCCTCCCAGAAAAAGGCCCACATGGGAACAGGAATGTGCAGAGAGAAGAAAAGGCAGCAGCTGCTGAGACAGCAGGCACGGAGGGGGCCCGGGGGGGGGGGGGGGGGGAGGCGGGGAATCCTGGGGACAACTGCAGCCTGAATGGGCGAGGTGGGAGAGGGCCCCTGGGAAAGTGGAGATCTTGGAGGGGATGAGGAAGGGACAGAGGGGTCCACGAGACCATGGCGATGGCACAGGTGGGAGCAGGAGGCTGTGGGTGGTGACAGCACAGGAGGAGGGAGGATGCGGTGTGGGAGGACAGAGTAGGTAGCCGGGGCCAGGGTGGCAGCAGGGGCGGTGAAGTGCACAGAGGGACGGATGGTGCAGGGGAAAGAGGGGTGGAGGCTGAAGGAGCGGTGAGGGGCAGTGCGGGACGGCATGGTGAGGCGGAAGAGTGCGGGCCCGGGTGAGGCCATTACTTACACGTGGATGGAGAGCGCCCGTCCTCTGTACAGACTGAATGCGCTGCCATACAGGTCACTGGACACCGAAAGGCTATCCTCTGACCCCCAGCTTGCGCCCACCAGATTAGCTCGAGACGCCCGCACCAGCGGCTCCACCCCCAGGTGCCGTGGCCCGGCCCCGGTTGCCTGTGCTTGCCTTGGGCTGCCCGGGAGGCGGCGGGAGCCACCCCTGCTGCCCGCTTCCTGCTCCAAGACCGTCTGCCCGCTGCCCCACCAGCTCACTTGCTCCTCTGACGTGCCTGTCACGGAGGTCGGGGGTGTGTCCAGGGAGGTGCCCACCAGGGTGTCGGAGCCCCCTAGAGAAAGGAGCACGGTGAAGCCCAGGCACCTCCTGGGGGAAGCCTGCCCGCCTGCTCTTGGAGCAGCCCAGATAGCTCACCCGTGGGGGTGCTGAAGTCCCCGTCATCCCGAAGCTCCAGGCGCTGGGTCCCCTGCACATCGCTGATGTCATCCTCGCCCGTCTCGGAGTCTAGAGAAGAAGGGGTCTGTGTGGGCAGGGCCCTCCTCCCTCTGACTCCAACTCTTCCCCGTGTCTCCTCCCGCCTCCCCCGCAGCAGGCTCCATCTTACCCACGGCCGGGGCTGCCACACCTATTTTCTCCCCTCTCTTATTACCCCGCTCGTCCCCACACCCATGCTGGGCTGCTCAGGCCCGTCCTGTGGCTTCACCTCTGAGCCCCTGGTGACTCACGCCTGCCTCCTTGGCCCTTGAGGCCACCTGCCACCGCCCCTCCCAGCCCCTTGCTGGATTACCAGGGTCTCAGCCCTCCCCATCCTGGCCTGTCAGTTACAGCATATCTCCTGTGCAGCCCCCAAATAACAAGATCCTAGGTTCCAAGCCTCTAAATTTTGGGTCCCGGTACCCCCAGGAACAAAGGGGAGTCACCTCAGAGTTGTACTGTCAGGGCACTCGACCAACCGCAGGGCCAGCCTGTCCTCCACCCCAAACCAGCCGGAACACATCAGGGTGCAGCTGAGGCAGGGTGAGGAGAGGCCAGGGTCGGGCAGGGAGGAAGGGGGAGTGGAGGGCTAGGGCAGGAGCCAGTTTCCTACCGTAACTTTGCTTTCTGCAGGAGCGGAAAACTTCGCTTCCATAGGAGCAGCAGGAGAGAGACATGGACAGACTGTTATCAGAGCGTTTGTGGGGCAGGGCATGGTGGGTAGGCAGGACAGAGGGGGCATGAGGGTGCCCAGTGCCCAGAAATGCCCTGTGGGGATGGGCAGGGGAAGGGAGTCACCTGGAATGGGCAGAGCATCTCTCATCCTGACAGCCTGCAGGCTCCCACTGTGCCCAGCTGGGGGGGCGCACATGCTTTGACTGGTTATTCCAACTACCCCAGTGATTCTCTACCTTTGGCCTCTTACTGGTGCTGCCACTGGTCACGCGCATGTGCGCGCGCACACACACACACCTGCTTGTGCTCTGCCCAGTCACAGACCCAGGCCCCCCATTAGGGGTCAAGCCCACCCTCTCTTAAAAAAGATTTGCTTTGTGCTTTGACCCTTCCTTGCAAACCAATCCCCCCCCACCCCGACCTGTTCTGAATCATGATGTGACAGGTATGCTCTTCCTGATTCTGTTCTGCTGAATGGTCCTCAAAAGTGCCCAGTGATTAGGCTACAAGCCAAGTTTCCTGGGCATATTTTTAACTTTCCAAGATTCTAACTGGTTCTGTGCCTCAGTTTCTCTATGAGTGCCATGACAAGCAGGAGCCATATGCTGGATGCCGAAGCATGACAGTGAGCTCATCCCCACTCGGCCCCACAGATGGAGCGCCCTGAGCCGAGGCCCATGGTGGGATGTGCTAGTGAGATTCTCCCCCACCCCTTCACCCCACAGCTGCAGGGTACAGGGTACCTCCTTGAGTGGGTATGGATATGTTTTGGGGGATCCCACAACCCATGGGCTGTCTTCGGGGCCTGGGCATGAGGCATGAAGCAACATGGACCAAGAGAAGGAGTGGGCATGGGCTAAAGAAGGGAGCCTGTGGTCCACGCACCATGGGTGAGTCGGCCAAAGGCCCGGCGGGAGTGGCCGGTTTTCTGAAAGAGAAAAGCCAGAATGAGTTGTTGAGAGGAAAGCTCACTCCTGCTGTCCGTTACCTCCTCCCATCTAAACCTCTATATTAAACAGAAACTCATTCCAGGGGCTTGCGGAGGGGTAGGAGGGTCATGCACAGAGCCGCCAGCTTCCTGCCAGCTTCCCCCTGGAAGGAATGTCTCCACTCTTCCCTGCCTTTCAGCCCTCCTAGCAGGAGCTCCAGGCTACCCGGCTTGGCTCTGGGGAGGAGCAGAGGAGGAAGAAGAGAGAGGACAGCAAAGCTGCGGGTCAAATGCTGGGAGTCCGGGGACAGAGGCTCTCAGGACTGGGGACCTGAGCGACTCCCCAGAGATAGAAGCTAGGAGACAAGACAGGAGGCTGACTGATGTGAAGGAAGAGATGGGGGTGGGGGATGCTTGGATGACTGGAGGGACGAGGACACAGATTCCTGCTGGGGGTGGGGGGGTGGGGAGGACAGATACCTGAAATAGGTGTCAAGCGGGCAGGGAGGGTGATGGGGGAGCAGAGGGCAAGGTCCCCCAAGGGCCAGAGCCTCACGAATGCAGGAAGGAGGCCTGGGTACGCCGAGGACAGGGGAGGGCTTGGGGAATTTATTGAGCTCGGCGCGGATCCCTGTGCGTGGCTTCCAGGAGCTAGGGAAGATGGAAGGCTCCAGACTGGGGGGCTGCGGAAAGCCGGGGCGGGAGGCCGGGGTTGGACTGAGGCGAGGGGAGACCAGGAGGCAAAGAAGCCAGTGGACACTCCACGCCAAAGCTGCGGCGGGGGCCTCCCCGGGGGGTCGCGGGGGATTGCGGACTACGGGGCCTGGGCTGGGGGTGGGGGGGGGCCGTCTGCCCTTCCGCGCGGGGAGGGCCGACGCGCTCTGCCCAAAGGCCGGGGAGCCCCCGGAGCGCTCCCGGCCGCGGCCCCCCGCGGCGGGGTGGGGCGGGCGCGGGCCCGGCGCCCCCTCCCCCGGGGCCCGGCAGCGGTGACCCGCCCTCCCTTGGGGCGCCCAGCCCTTCCCGCCCCCTCCCGACACCGCCCGCCCCCGGAGCCCTCACCTGGAAACGCTTCTTCACCCACAGCTTCTTCATGGCGGGGGAGGGGGCCGCGCCGGCGGCCGGGCGAGGAGGGGACGGGCGGGGGCGGGGCGGAGTCGGAGGCGGGGCCGGGGGCGAGCGGGGGAGCGGGCGGGAGCCGGCGCCGGTGGCGGAAGGAGCCGCCGGGCGGCGGGAGCCCGGGCGGGGGGAAGGCGGTGGCGGCGGCGGCGGCGCCCAGAGCCCGCCCCTCCTCCGCCGGCCTGCGCCCCACCTGGCGCCCCTTCCCTGGCCTGCTCCCCTGCGACCCCCGGGGCGGCGCTCTCCTGCCTCCGGGTCCTCCCCACCCCGCACCTGCCTCCTGGGCCCTGGGCACATGGGGAAACTGAGGCACAGAAGGGGGTGCAGCGGCCCCTACGGGAGTTCGGGCCACCGTCTCATTGGCAGCCGGACGCGGCCTCCACGCCACCCCCACTCGCCTCCCGCGGGGCCGCTCTGGAAGGTCAGCCGCATCTCGACTTGCTCACTCCACAAACATGCGCGCACTACACTGTGCCAGGCAGTAGCGAACTCGTCGCGGCCCCGAACGCGCTGCAGGGCCACAGCGCCGGGTGGGGGCGCCTAGGTCACACACTGGGCAAGGGCCCTGGTGGGTGGGGGCTCCGTGCTGAAAGGAACCGAGACTATGAAAACCCCCAGGTTCCTCGGGAGAGCCAGAGAGGGCCCTAGAGTTTCTTGATGGTGGGTCCTCTGTCCCTGCCCCCTGGCACACACACACACACACACACACACACACACACACACACACACACACCAGCTAAGATGCCCAGAGGTACTCCTATTAGTCACAAATACGACGCACCTTCTCACTCATAGGTGAGCATACTCACCAAACTCTCTTTGTCCTCCTCCCATTCAGCACCGTGCCCGCTTTGCCACTGCGAAACTCAGTTCTCCCCTCCCTCCCCCCAAAAATCATTATAACTAAGTTTCTTAAGCATTTACTAAGTGCCAGGCACTTTATAAATGTTCCCTCATTCACAACAACGCCTTATGAACACTGAACTGGCTCCATTTAACTGACAAGTGACTGAGGCTCAGAGAAGTCCTATCACTTAGCTAAAGCCACGCAGGTTCCGTGTCTCTACTGTCCCCTAGATCCAAATCCCCATCCCAGCATACTCAAGTAGTGCCACTCACTGCTATCAGTTTTTACTTGCCTTCTGAAGTTATGTGAGTTTATGGGCCCTTTTTTTTTTTTTAAGTTTAAGGTCGTGTCTTGTACATTCTGGGTGCATACAGGAGGTCCTGTTTCCCAGACCCCCCAAAGGCAAATGCCGCACATTCGGACACATGAATGGGGATGAGCACTGAGAGCATACACGCGTGTGTCCAGATCGGTTCTGGCCAGAGGACCCTGGACACCCACAGGCGCTTTCCCTGTCCACCCCCAAATACACCCACTCACAGATGGGGGAGCTGAGTGAGGAGAGGGGTAACTTGAGCCCCTGTTCCCTAGGAGAATCCGAGGGGCTGGCACATTCCATAGCAAAAATAACCAATGGGCAGCGGGCGTGAGTGACGGGACAGCTGGGCCGTGGACAGGCCTGTGGGATTCTGTGTTCCTGCTCTGGGTCTGCACTGCTCACCCCCACAGGGCTGGCCTGGGGCATGCTCGCAGGGTGGGCCACCCCCAGCTGGCCCTAGATTGTCCTCTTTCCCTCTCCATGGCTGGCAGCTGTGCCCCTCTGCTATTTCCCCCCCTTCCGGAGAAAACCCGTCTCATCATGCCATGCCTGATCTCTCACACAGACCCTCCTCTGAGCCAGATGGACCCACTCCCGTCCTCTTTGCTTTCTCTCTTTCCTGCCTGGAAAGTCTAATTTCTCCCTTCCCCCACTTTGCTTATCCTGCTCTGCATTTCTGACACACGGTGACATTTTTACTTATTTATTGTGTTTATTGCATGTTGTCTATCTCCCCTCACTAGGATGTGATCTCTAGGAGGACAGGAACCTGAGGGATCCCCCTCTCATGTAGTCCCTGATGAGGACTGGGCATGAATGGATGGCAACACTCTCCCTACCCATCCCCAACTCCATACTAGTTTCCTCCTGGCTTTTCATCCAGATATTCCAAGTTCCTGGTGAAAAAAATACCTGCTGAATATCCCTCAACACAGGCTCTGGTGCATTCCCCACCTTTTCCTTGCCTGAAGAAGCCCTCTCTCCCTGTCTCTAACCTCTCCTCTCCATGCCCTGAAGTCCCCAGCATGGTTCACGCCTATCTGTTGACCTTTGGCCCTTCGGATTGAAACCAGAGTCTTCTGGACTCTGGCTATGAAACATCCAACTAACATGGTGAGCACTATCAGCTTGCCCCTTCTCTCAGCTGTGCCCTCTCCTCCTTACCCCCTGCCCTTTAGGCCCCCACCCCGCCTCAGCCACACATGTCCCAAGCGTTGAGGATGGCACTTGGTCTGGTCACTTGATTTGCACATAGCTCCTCAGCCCACACAGGTGGGAGCCTGATGTTTTGAAAGAGAGGAATGCCCACCTATCTTGGGAGACTGGGCCAGAAGATGGCTTTGGGGATGTGGTTGGGAGAAAGATGGTTAATGATGACAAATCCTGACCTTAGTCTTTCTGTGCTTCTCTCTTTCTAAGGACAGGCAACGTGGACCTGAACTGCTACAGATCTGGCTCTGTCACCTCAATTAGCTATGTGACCTCAGGTAAATTCCCTCTTGGAACCACAGTTTGCTCCTATGTGTAACCATCACTACAGTAATCTGGGATTGGAAGATTAGATAATGAAATGGGGTGCTGTACCCATGTTAAGGGTTCTACAAGGAGCCTGCATGTCTGCTGGCTTCACTATTCCTATGCCTTCTTCATTTCTCTACCCCAAATCCCACCCTTCTATGTCCTACCCTCCAGACTCTCCAGTCGGCCACCCATCTGTCTTCTCAAGGCCCCGGCCTCCCCAAGCCAGGACGATATCCCTCCATCCTTGAGCGAACATCTGAGGCTTCAGGAGTGCCAGGAACCTTAGCATCACCCTGTCTTGCCGAGCCAGACAGCAATCCCAGCCAGGAAGCTGCCTCCTTCTGCAGCCAGGTCCTGGCTGGGCTTCCTCGAGAACCCTGAAGCCCTCCTGCTGTGGATCCCAACTGAGAAAGTTTTCCATGAGTGAGTCTGAGCAATGCTGAGCTGCTTGCCCAGCTGCCCCTGACCAAGACCTGGAACTGGGCAAGTACTGGTGCGGGGAGGGGCAATAGGAGGAGCATGAAGCAAGGCTCACGCAGTCAGTCCCCCACCGTCACCAAAGTAAAGCCCTGCCCTCCCGCAAATCATGTGGAAGGGGCGTAGTAGTTAAGCACATCGTTCTTTGCAGCAGGACAGACCTCCTTCCATCCCCGCTCAGCCACCTTCTATCTGTACAAGAAATGTCGTTTAATCCTTTGTACCAGCTTCCCCAGGGTTGCTACGGGACTGAGATGATATATCAAAAGATGTGATGGTGTATCACCTGCCACACAGTAGCGTGTAGCTATTCACAACATTTTAAATTACTACTAAGAATTATCACCAATTAATAGTAATTACAAGACTGGTCTTGGGATAAAGATTTCACCAGTAGGAAGAAGTTCTCAAATGTGACTTGCCACGGCGCAATCCTCTTCTTGTGTTAACATGACTGTCAAAAGACCCCAGATCCAGTCCTCACCACACCCAGGGGCCTTCTTAGCCCACACCTCTCAAATATGCTGTTCCAGCAGAGCAGCCTGGAGATGGCCTTCCTGGCCTCTGTCTAGATATGCCCAGCCAGCATTCAGCCCTGCTGATTGTGCTACTCAGCTTATAGAGGGACTGGAGAAACACATCTTGCGGGGAAACACAGCCCTGCTGGGGGGGAGGGGGCCTAGTCTCCTGTCACTCTCCCCACTTTGGGGGAACCTAGCAGGTTAGGGGGCTCCTCCCAGAAAGAAGGCCTGGGCTACTCTCCATACAATGGACAGCTCCCCTCCCTTTCTTTTCTCTCTCCTCCCTCCAGGATTCCTTGAGTAGGGTGGAAACCAGGAGGGGTGGGTTCTTAATTCTGGGGTAGCCATAACTAGCAGCATGTTTTCTGGCAGACCTTCCTCCGTTCTGGACCACAGTGTACTCGCCCGCAAAAGGACGTGTTTGGAGCTGCGGTTCTCTGTGGTCATGTCAACTCGAAACAAAACATGGCACTCCTCAGGGCTTCCTCATCCTTCCCTAAAATCTCTCTCCCTGGGACCCCTGGGTGACTCAGTCGGCTCAGGGCTCAGTCGGTGAAGGGGTTAAGTGTCTGCCTTCAGCTCAGATCGTGATTTCCAAGTACCTGGAATCAAGTCCCACATTGGACTCCCTGATCAGCGAGGAGCCTGCTTGTCCCTCTGCCCCTCCCCCCGCTGCTCGTACTCTCTCTCAAATAAACAAAATCGTCAAAAGAATAAAATTTGTTTTTAAATAAAAAAAAAACTCTCTCCACCAGACTGTATTCTTACCAATCCATCATACCCTTGGATTTGATTTATGTTCTGTTTTCAGTTCCCTTTGCCCTGCGAGGACCAGAGCTAAGATCCCCAAGGAGTCTGATCCTCCCCCAGCTCAGAGCTCTGCCAGGATGGGTCCCTTCCCCTGACGCCAGGCTGAAATGGCCTGTACCTGGCCAAGTACAAAGCCAGTCAAGAGAAGCCAGCCATGACTCTGTCTGCCCCAGGCTTGGCCACAGGGAGTCCAAGGAACCAGTGCTGAAGACTGTAGGAGGGTGAGCAGGGTGGGGCAAGCGAGAGAGGGGAGGTGCTGACAGATGGAGGCTGAGCCCGTGCTCCATCTCTGCTGCACCTCCACGCCTCCTTTCCCCTCCAGCTACTGAGGTCCTCCATCCTTGTGCCTTCTCCTCAGCCCCCAAGGATGTACCCCTATACAGCACCACCCAGCTGGAGTGAGAATTCCCTCCTGAAAATGCCTGGGACACACTCAGTGATCCCCAAGCTCTTTGCCACCTCCCCAGCTGCAGCCTACTTCCCCAGAATTTTGGTTCTCAAGACTCAGTGAGCCCAAGGCTCTGTCTGAGGCCTAGAGAACAACTGGCTGGCTTAGAGGCTGAGAAAATTAAAAAGGAAACCCATACACTGACCCAAGGAGAGTCTGCCCAGGCCTGACTCCCCATACCAGGCCCAGCAGGACCCTGAGTACCAGGCCTAATCTTGGTCCCCTCTCTTCTACCTCAGATCATCGTTTGTCTCTTCACACATGAACCTGGCCCTGGACTCTGACATGGGCAGGGGTCAAGCACCAGCCTGAGCAACCCCCTTCCATGCCTTCTGAATCTTAGGCAGACATGGCCCATTGGCTTTCCAGACCAACTCCACAAAGCCCCATCCCTCAACTGTTTGTACCACCAGGCCCCTCCCCAGCCTGTGAAGATACACACACACACACACACACACACACACACACACACACACACAGATTTGCATATGGATTCTCATATACACTGGGGAGCCCCCAGCCCTAGCTCCACCTCCTGATGCTCTGTACCTTATTCATACTTGTCTACCCACTGGTTTCCTCCAACCAGCCTGGTGCCGATCACACCAACGTGCCCCAGCAATGGCCTGTGAGGAGCTCTGACCCACCCCTCAACGTTGCAGTGGGACCAGGGGAGCTCGCCCCTCTTTCAGACCTGTGCAACCCTGTAAGGTGTTTCAAGTTTGTTATTGGAGATGATAAAGGCGATTTTCCCTAGACGATCTTCTCTCTCTCCAGGGAAACGAGGAGGCCTTTCACTGTGGAATTCCCAGAGAGGCCTGAGTGGGGCTCAGGTTTTGCTTACCAAATGCTGACCCTTGACCTCTGACCTGCCTGTGGGGAGCCTCTCTCCCTTGACACCCCTTCCCGCCCCCCCCCAAACACACACTTCCCTCTCGATTGGCACCTCCGGGTCGGCGCGGCTGAGAAGCCAGAGCACCTGGGAAGAAGGCTGGATGAACCAGGACCTCCCCACGTGCCCCCTCCCCCAGCAGCCCTACTGCGGTTCTGAGCACCCCACCCCACGGAGTGGCGCGCCCCCGCCTCCCCATTACCTCCAACCTCCAGCACTGTGAGAACAGCCTCGCAGGAGGCCTGGCCCCGCTCGTTTTGGGCCCTGCAGCTGTAGACGCCGGCGTCCCGCGCCCCGCAGCTCCGCAGCCACAGGCAGCTGGGCTCGGGGGCCGGCGCGGGCAGGGGCTGCCCGTCCCGGAACCAGCTGAGGCTGGGCTGGGGCGTCCCGCTCACCGCCACCCGCAGCCGCACGTCGCCGCCCGCCAGCACCGCCGCGTCCTTCAGGGGCCGCAGGAAGGCGGGCGCCCCGGCCACCGCCCCTCCGCCGGCCCCCACCTTGGCTCGCTTGGGGGGTACCCCGGGGCTGGGGGGTGCCCTCGTGCCCGCGTCCCCGCCTCGCGTGCCCCGGGCTTTCTGCATGGCCTCTGCGAGCTGGGCTGGAGGGGGTAGGTCTCTGGAACCGGACGGCCACGGGGGCACCCGGGGGGATGGTGCCCTGGGAGATGAGTCCTGGGGGGCCCGGTGCCCTGCCTTCCTGCTGCCCGCCCGCCTTCGGCCTGTGTTACCCAGAAGGTCACCAGGGCGGCCGGCGGTTGCGCCTCGGGGGCTATTTTTAGGCCCCCCGGCTCGGGTTGCGAGTGAGCAGTGGAGGGAGGGGGCAGCAGAGGAGGGGACTTGGACTCCAGTCTGCTCCTTCCCACTCTCCAGGAGCCCCTATCTCCAGCCCCTTGCTCCAACGGGTCCCTGAAGACTTATTCCAGGTCCCATCCCCTAGGGTGCCCCTGCCCCCAGCCCACTCAGGAGTCTGGAGTTGGGTTACTCCTGGGCTCAATCCCATTGTGCTTCCACCCTCTCCTCGGGCTTCTGATTCCCAGCTGGGGGAGAGGGAGAGGAGGTTCTGGAGGACATGTCTGAGAGGCAGATGGAGAAGCAGGCCCAAGTGGAGGCAAGCAGAAAGCCAGGAAGAAGGACCAGTGACCTCCCCCAGCCTCCATGCCAGCCTGGTGAACTGGGAGCCTAGAAGCAGAGAGTTGGGTGGATTCAGGCTCCCAGCTGGCCCTGCCCTTACTTGGTGGGTGATAATGAAACTCTCTCAACCTCCTGGTTCTCATCTGTAAAAATGGGTAGTGGAAGAAGGGTTGCAACAGGCAGAGAAAGGTGGGAAGGACATTCCAGGCAGAGGGAACAGCATGACCTAAATCAGAGCATGATGAAAGTAGATGACATGTTCTAGAGTCAGAGAAGTTTGGATGGATTGAAGTGCAGGGGGTTGGGGTGAGTGGAGGTGGTAGTTTTGCTCGCTAAGATGGCAGTGGGCACCACTGGAGGGTGTTAAGCAGTAGGCTAACATGGTCAGAGCTGTGTTTTAGAAGGATGCCTCTTGGCAGCCACGGTGCTGAGGGTGAACTGGAGTTTGGAGGCCAGTTACAGTGTGGTTCTCAAAGGATGGTGCCTGGTCAAAGTGCAGACACTCAGGCCCCACCCCCCAGAGACCCAGGTGTGTAGGGAGGGCTGAAAGGGTCCAGGAATCTGCACATTTAATAGGTGGCCCCAGGTGACTCTGAGGCTTCTAAGGGTTGCACTTTGACAAACATCAAGATAAGACATTACCGCTTTTTAAAAGTTCAAGTGAGGGGCGCCTAGGTGGCTCAGTCAGTTAAGCGTCCGACGCTTGATCTCAGCTCCCGTTCTGATCTCGGGGTCATGAATTAAAGCCCCACTTTGGGCTCCACACTGGACGTGGAGCCTACTTAAAAAAAAAAAAATAAACAAAAATAAAATAAAAGTTCAAGTGAGACTTGTGAGGGAGCATTTCCATATGCTGACTGGTGGTGGTCACACGAATCTACAAATGTGATAAAATTGCACAGATAGAATTACACACACATGCATACACACTAATGAGTGTGAGGAAAACTGGTAAAATCTCAGGAAGGTGGATGGACTAATGGCAATTTCCTGGTTGTGATATTGTACTGTAGTTACGCAAGATGGTACCATTGGGGAAAGCTGTATTGTTTCTTATAACTCCATGTGAATCTACAGTTATCTCAAAATAAAAAGCTCAACAAAAGTTCAGGTGAGAGATCTAAGCATGACCTTGAGCCCAGAGGGGTGAAGCCTGGGAAGGCAGAGAGGAGCCAAAGGAGGAGCCCTGAGTCATCCTGAGGTGGAGAAAGGTACTCTCAATGTCACCTCATCTCCCCCCCTCACTCGCAGAGACCAAAGTCAAAGTGTGCTTGTGTGGATGAATGCAGAGGGTACAGAAGAGACCATTGAAGCTCTGAATTATGTCCATGGGGATTAAAAGCCTTGAGGAATGAAATTTCTTTGTTGTTTGCATGCATTCAAACTTACTCTTTGTGCTGTTCAGTTCTTCGGGTTTTGACAAATGCAGAGAATCGTGTATCTTCTACCTCAGGACCATACAGAACATCACCCCAAATATTTGCCTGAACATCCCCTTTGTGGTCAACCACACCCCCTCCACCAACCCCTGGCAACCACTGATGATAAATTGAAGTTTTACACATAAATGTAATTCTAAAAGGTAAATATATGGGGGAAGGCTTCGCAAGCAGATGGAACATCAAGAACAAAGGAAGAGACTATTTTGTTTTTTAATTTTTTAAAGATTTATTTATTTATTTAAAAGAGAGAGCGTGTGCACATGTGAGTTGGGGAGGGCTAAAAAGTGAGAATCTTCAAGCACACTCCCTGCTGAGCATGGAACCTGAGGCAGAGCTCGATCTCAGGACCCTGAGATCATGATCTGAGCCAAAACCAAGAATCTGACACCCAACTGACTAAGCCACCCAGATGCCCCGAGACTATTTTAAAAAACAGTAACCCAAAGCCATCTAGCACTGGACCTCAACAATCTGCTCAGAATGCATGCAGTAGGTGGTCTATAAAGCTTGGTTGGTTGGTTGAATACATGAACTGCGTGGTCTTGAGCAAGTCACTTAACATCATTAAGCTTCAGTCTCTTCATCTATAAAATGGGGTAGCTCAACTCAGGGTTTCTTCATTCATTCAACAAACATTTTTGAGTTCCTCCTCTGTGCCCAGCACTGTTCTAGGCAGTAGGGATGTAGCAGTGAACAAAATAGACAAGGATTCCTGCCCCTGTGGGAGAAATGGAGCAGGGCAAGGGAAATGGGAGTGTGATGGGGCGTGGACTTTCTAATAGGGTGGTTTGGAGCCTCACTGGGAATGACTGAGCCAGTCTTAAAGGACTGAGGAAGCAAATGGTACAGATGTCTGGATAGGACTGCTTCAGGCAGGGGGGAATGTGCCCAGTAGGCTCCTAGAAGAACCAGGGGGCCAGCGGGGCTGGCAGGAGTGGTAGGGAGGGAGGGTAGAGACATGAGGTCAGATGGGTAGCACAGACCAGATAGCCTAGCATCTTGTAGGCCATGGCACTTCTATTCCTAGTGAAAACGGGAAGTCATCTTGGAGGATTTTGAGCAGAGGAATTACATGATCTGACTTAGGTTGTTGTGATGGCTTTAAATTATTATATTAAATATTAAAATGAATATTAACTATTTAAAAGGACTGGCACAGGGCCTGGAACATGGCTTGTGTATCTCCTGGCCGAGTGTCCGGAATGGGGGCATCCATTGATGTGTGCTCAGGGGTGTGTGGGCCTGGATAGGGAGGGCACTGGCCGTGCGAGTCGCTGGCGCCCTCTCCTGGAGGAGCCCGCACTAGCTGTGACCCCCGGAAGCCATCCAGCTCTGGCCAGGCCCGCCACCCAGGGCAGCTGGCTGGCGGCAGGCATTCATCTGTCCCTCAGAATGGGCCCCATAGTGCCCTGCGGCCTGGCGCCTGGCTGGCTTTGTGCTGCCAGTCTGCCCTGCCTCGCGATCACAAGCCTATGGTGTCATGGAAAGAGATCTAGACTCCTGGACTCCAGAGACCAAGGAGCCTGGGGCCTGGTCTTCTAACCACAGATAATGCTGTGTGACCTTGGCAGTTCAGCCCACCTCTCTGGGCTGTGAGGAGTTTCCCGCGGGTCATAATGATGCCCCGTGCGCCTGGCACATGGTCAAAGGTCAGTAAATGTTGGTTGGATCAGTGAATGAAGTGGGGGCTATCAGCCTTCCCAGTAAATATTTAATTTAGAGAAAAGTAAATAAAAGCGCTCAGTGGGTATTCATTCAACAAGTAGTTAAATATTTAATGAGCACCTTCTATAGAGCAAGCACTCTCCCGGGCACCAGGGAACGGGTGTGAGTAAAACGATGAAAACCTTCCCCTTTGTTGGCTGGCATTCTGGTCCTGAACCAGAGGTCATTGACATATTTGCCCAAGTGTCCTGGGCAAGCAGGTGAGAGGAGGAAGAGGGAGGGGCCGGTGGGTGGGAGGTAAGGTCTCAGGCGTAGGGAGAGGAGGGAAGTCAGAGTAGACAGAGAGGGCAGGACCGTGTCCACTGAGCCCTGGAAGGGCTGGGGGACTGGAAGGCTTAGGGACACATGTGCCTCCATAATCCTTCCTACCTCACTCCTCAGGTGGGATCTGAGTTGGTCTAGAAATGGGTCCCCTGGGTCCAGTGAGAAGTGACTCAGACCTCTGTGAGCTCTCTTCTTTCTTCGTGATGTTCAGAGTCTCAGAGGACAAGACACCGTCCCAAGGAACAGGGAGAGGTTTTGCCATGCCACCATGGAGGTGATGGGGTGCATGTGTACGACCACATGGAACCCAGATCTTTTTTGGCTTATTTTGTCCATTCTTTGGGAGCACCATAACCATGTCTCCTGCCCTAGAGTCCCTGCCTCACTGTCCAGCTCCCAAGGAGATAGGCAAAGCAGAGGACTTAGAGCCAGAGGACTTCTACTTAGGGATTTTTTTGGTTTTGTTTTTTATTTATTTTTTTTAAGATTTTATTTATTTATTTGACAGAGAGAGACAGCGAGAGAGGGACACAAGCAGGGGGAGTGGGAGAGGGGGAAGCAAGTTTCCCACGGAGCAGGGAGCCCAATGCAGGGCTCGAGCCCAGGACCCTGGGATCACGACCTGAGCCGAAGGCAGACGCTTAACAACTGAGCCACCCAGGCGCCCCAGTTTTGTTTTTTGAAAGATTTTATTTCTAAGTAATCTCTATACCCAACGTGAGGCTTGAACTCACAACCCCAAGATCAAGAGGCAGACACGCTCTACCAACCGAGCCAGCCAGGCACCCCGAGAACCAGAGGACTTCTAGTCCCAGGAAGCCTCTGCTCAGAGAATGCTTCCCCACTGGGGACACAGGG
The DNA here is from genome assembly GCF_003265705.2 of Callorhinus ursinus. Lineage (NCBI taxonomy): Eukaryota > Metazoa > Chordata > Mammalia > Carnivora > Otariidae > Callorhinus > Callorhinus ursinus. The sequence continues at coordinate 16,850,978 of NW_027397064.1, forward strand.
TAGGTCTGAGCCTCCTCTCTTTTCTGAACAAGTGGGTAGTAGTCACAAGAGACTGATGTGTGCTGAGGAGGAGGGCTTTCTGACTGACAGAGCTATCCCCAGCTCCAAGGAGTCAGGAGGTAGTGTGTTCTCCGACACCAGAGACATTCAAGCAGAGCTTGATGACTGCTCATCAGAATGTTAGGGCAAGCCTGGGGAGGCGACTTCCGGGTTGTGGGCATCACTCCCTGGGGGACTTGCCACCTGACTCTGAGAGTCTAAGATTTCTAGATTCTTTCCACTTTAGTGACTAGTCTACACCTAAGCTTTTTTGGAGGGTAGGGATGCCTCTAAGACCTTCCCTGACCTGTGCATCCCTTTATCCTTTATGGGATAGATGAGCGAGCGTACTCATTTAAGGGAAAGAAGAAATTGCTGAGAGGCTCCTGACATTACTCAGAGATAACGTACACCACCTCGTATCCACCCGAGCCCAGCCTCACCCAAGCATCTCTCTCACAGAGAGACTGGCTCAGGTTCCAGGGCCCCCGCTAGGCTCAGGAGTAAGCCCCTCACCCATCCCTCCTCCTATATCCCAGGGTGAAGACACTGCAAATGCTACTTCTAATTTCACTTGGAATTCCACTATGGGTTGATTGGGGGTAGTTCTGAGGTTTGCAGCGTTCATCCCACTAGGGTGCTAGGGGGAAAGAAATGACCACGGGTCACCAGTGGTAGAGGGTGGGGACCCTGGGTGTGCCCATGGTGCTCCCCAGGGAAAGCTGAAGAATACCATAGAGAAGGGGGTCTTCTTATAGGGAGGAGCTGCTTAACCCAAAGGGAAGGGGCAATTTATGAGCAAGGGTAGCATCCAAGGAGAGGAAGAAAGAGACACCAGAAAGCCTTTGGAAGTTTCTGGAAAAAGCCAGTTAGGAATGTCAGACTAGGGAACTTAAGACTAAAGCCCTATTAGGTTTTGGATTTTTTTTTTTTCCCTTACAGACTGTCTGAGTTTACCATGTTTGTGATCCCTACCCTCTTTTTCTCTCCTTTAAAGAGTAATCTCTTAAATCTGTGAGGACTAACTTGAAGGCCGAAGCCTATATGGATCCATCAAGCTTCCTAAATCTCGGACCCATCTGAAATTTATTTTTTGGAAGGACTGAAAAAAGACAGGCTTCACTCCTTCCCCGCTTGGCTACCCAATGGCCCCCAAGCACATATAGAATCATTAAGCGTTCCCCACAGAAACCTTTAACATACCTGTGTTAATATTTTGTTCCAGGATTTCCTCTTTTTTTTTTTTCATATGTCCTACATTCTCCTCCCCTATGCTTACCAAATTCTCCCCAAATTTCCCTTTGGTATTTTCCTTGAGATTGCATTGCATTGAAAGTCTAGGTTAACGTAGGATGAAATGATATCTTTAGAGTCTTCTTCTCCAAAAACAAGATAGAACTTTCTATTTTTCTTAACATTGTTATTTTTCCTGAATCGGCCCCTGTCCGTAGAAGGTGCTCAGGCAGATTTAATGGGACAGGGCTGTGAGCTGCTTTGGGGAAGGGAATAGGAGAGCCCTACTTCAGAGCCCGTCTGTGTCTGTCAGAAAGAACAGCAGGTGGTGTCCCTGTAGCCTGATGGTCTGAAGCTGGGGTAGGGGGCCCCAGGGGGGCATTCCAGGAATTGGGGTCTAACAGGAGGTATTCAAAGCTCCCTAACAAAAGCCCCCTGCCCCCCCCCCACCATAGGCCACATACACACAGCAAGGCTGGGAGGTTCTGGGAACAGCAGGGGTGACAGGCCCTGGGGGACAGTCTGAGTGGGCAGGAAGCCAGCACATAGTCCATCTCAAGGGGCCCCCAGAGGTGATCAGGCAATCAACACATCCAGGGACGTGCTAGGCTAGTACTTCTCTTTTTATTGTTTTTGTCCAGAGCCCCTGCTGCAGGGGAGGGGCAGGCACGGAGGGGGGCACCCCTCCGCTTGCCTGAGACCGCTCTCTGCCTCTCACCTCTCCTCTCCACGCCAGCATCTCACTCACCCTCTCTCCTTCTGAGTCTCCTGCTCCCACATCTGGCACCTTCGGGGGTTCCCTCTTGCAGCCCCTGCTTTCTAAGCCCACCCTGGGGAAGGTAGGGACCTTGGGGTCCATTTCTAGCCCCCGTTCCCACAGGGGCTAGTCTTCCAGTCACCTGCCCGGCTTGCTGGGGCGGCTGCCCTGTTTCTCTGACCCAGGCTAGGGAGTAGGGAGTGGGGGGGTCTATAGGTTCCATCCCGATCCTGCCCTGGGGCCCCTCTCCAAAGGCAGAGGCTAGGGCCTGAGGTCACAGAGGTGGGAGGGGACTGCTCTCCCCTGGTTCCATGCTGGCTCTGCAGCTAGGAGCCAGGCTCACTCATGTCCAACATCCAGGACTCAGATAGCTGGGGCTGCCTGTGCCTGGACAGGGGTGGGCCATGGCCCCTGTGGGGAGCCCCTGGACAGGGGGGCCATGCGTGGTGGTCGGTGAGCAGGGGTCAGAGGCTGTGAGGGGAGCACTGTGGCTGGGTGTGGGTGTGGTGCCCTGGGATGGAAGGAGGCTGGCTTCAGGAGGCAGTGAGGACAGGGGCAAGGATGGTCTCTGGTGGCAGAGGGACCTCTGGCTTTAGAGCACCTCGTGTTGCTGCTGTGTAGCCTCACTGACAACCTGGGGAGGAAGAGAAGCCCAGTCCAAAACAGTGTTGGCCGGAGAATGGAGCCCCAGCCCTGGGTTGTGCCCCCCCCCCACCCACTCCAGTGTAGCAGGAGCCCCTCTCCCTCCAGGCAGGGCCTTGAACCAGCACAGCTGGTGGAAGGCATCTGGGTGACAGCCTCACAGACATACCCCAGAGCCCCCACCAGGCTAAGGGAACCAGGCAGATGGCTCACCTCCCCATCCCGGGTCTCGATGGTCTTGATCATCACCGTCTTCTTGGTATGGACCTCAGAACCCCTTTGCTCCGGGCTTGTTTCTGTAACAGATCCATCCACACACTCCGCCTGACCAGGTCCAGGCCTGGGCCACTCCAGGGACTGGGAGTCCATCCCTGGTCCCATGGAGTGATAGCTCAGAAGACTCCTACCCCCTCAAGATGGGCCTATTACTTTTGCAGCAAGACTTTATAGCCTGCCCTTAAGCCCAGCACCCAGCAGGTGGCTCTACAGATGCTGGGGACAGTCCCATGGCTGAGATGGGCTCAGGAGCCAATAGATGTGCTCCAGCTATGAGCTGATTCAGGAAAGTGGGGGACCCCTGAGGCCCCAGGCCACCCAACGTTCCCACTCCTCACACATTTCTTCACCCCCTCTCCACCCCCGGGGTCCAACACAGCCTTGTGTGAATTTGTACCCTGACAGAACCCCAAACCCAGTCCCAAAATACTGTTTTGGAGGACCTCATGGTACCCAGCCCCCTTTAAGAGTCCAGATGAGGGGCACCTGGGTGGCACAGTCGGTGAAGCATCCAACTCTTGGTTTTGGCTCAGATCGTGATCTCAGGGTCATGAGCTTGAGCCCCACATCAGGTTCCACGCTCAGCACGGAGCCTGCTTAAGACTCTGTCTCCCTCTGCCCCTGCCCCCTGCCCTTTCTCTCTAAAATAAATAAATAAATCTTAAAAAAAAAAAAAAAAGAGTCCAGATCAGTAAACAATGTCTTAATGAAAGGGAGACAGACAGGAGTCAGTTACTGATTCACTATGCCGGTGACCAGTCCCTTGCCTCTCTAGGCCTCAGTTTCTTTGCCGTGAAACCCTAGCAACAATGCACTACCATGGCCACAGAGCCATTGATTTGAAAAAGCATTAAGCGGTTTCAATTGCAAGGCTCACACTTGGGTGTCTGCATAAATTCCTGAAAAAAGAGGTTCTGAGTTTTATAGGGTGGGTCAAATTTAGGTCCTGGGGATTATGAGTTTGGTGTTCATAAATCACCTCAGCGAGCAACCAGCCTGTGATGAACGTTGTAACTCGGCGGAGCACAGCGTGTATTTTTCCCGATGGAAACGAACATCGAAGACAAAAAAGGTTTGATCTAGGAAAGGCGACACTGCCAAGGACTCCGACTTGCTTTCCTAATGTATCATTATAGCATGTTTTTCTGCTCTCTGGGGTTGGAAAGCCACTCGATCTGCATATTATTAATGTCAAAATGGCAGAATGCCCTAGGAGCTCGTTCTTTTAATTGTTTGCCTTTGCTAAGGTTTGGCTTCATTTTTTTTTTTTTTAAACGTGCATCCAACATCTTGCTCCAGCAAACTGAATGTGTTCAACAAGCAGCTGGGGGGTGGGGGTGGTGGGGGGTGCTTGGCAATTTGCCAGACAATGGCTGGTGGGTGCCTTGTAGCCCAGGGTGTGTGGCTCTAGATGCTTCTGCTGCCAGACCCCCAAGGACACCCCTGGTATCTTCAGAGTTTGGGTATATTGGGAATAGAAGCTGTTTGCCGATGTTCAATACTCCCAGAAGGTGCAGGGGACATGGTCAATATAATATAATACCATGAAATAAAATAAAAAGCTCTCTCTGTTAGAAGGTGCCCCTACCTAAACTTTCCCACCTACCTGCAGCAGCCCCCTTTCTCTTTCCCAGACCCCAGCTTCCATCCCCCCTCCCTGGTTGGCCTTGGGCAGTGCCCATGCTGGACTCCTGCCCCCTGCCACCCCAGCATCCACCTGCCAACACGCACTTACCTCGGAAGTTTAGAGCAGAGAAGGTCTGGATGGGGAGGTTGATCCTGAAAGGGGAGAGATCAAGCCCCGGAAGGCTTAGGGCCCTCTATCTCTCCCTGTGACCACCCATCAAAGCCTGCCCCGGTGCTCACTAAACGCCACTGTCAGCTGTCCCTGTCCCCCACTTTCACACTGCTAAGGGCACGGGGTCAAAGGGCAACTCCAGCTATCCCAGGAACTGTCCCTTCCGGGAACTGTCCCGTTCCATCTCTGACCTGCTGGCCTGACATCAGTACTCCCGACCCCCCTGCCCTCTCTAGTTCGCCAGGATCTCCTTCTTCAGGCACTGCAGGGTATATGGATAACAGCTATAGGCCACATCCATCACGTATGCCCGCCCTCCAGCCAGGCTGGGGACCTCTGGCCCAGCCATGGGAGGGCAAGTCCCAGGGTAAACGCCATCCCCATTTATGCCTAGTGCAGGGAAAATGCAACACATCTCGAGCCGCCTTAAAAGGTCATTATATATGTACATGTAATTCTATGAAATCTGACCTCTCTCTATGTGCAGGCCTGTATTTAAACATGCCTGCTGATTATTTTAAACTTTAGATATTACTGTTTTTATGAGTATCAATAAGCATCATTTTTTTTTTGAGTAATTGACCTGTTTTAAAACGAGGTTAGGTTGACCTACAGTGAAATGCACAGATCTTCAGGATGCAATTCAGTGAGTTTTGATCAGTGTCTACATCAACGTAACTACCAGCCTAAATCAAGATACAGAACATTTCTAACACCCCAGAAAAGTTCCCTTGCATTGCCTTCTAGTCATATGTCATTTTCAGTATCTATAAGTGAGTTGTTCTGAGCATGTCATGCTATCTTTTCCCATGAGCTTGTGTGTGTGTGTGTGTGTGTGTGTGTGTGTGTGTGTGTGTGTGTGT
>NW_027397064.1:16856595-16940035 GCF_003265705.2 Callorhinus ursinus
TGTGTGTGTGTGTGTGTGTGTGTGTGTGTGTGTGTGTGTGTGTGTGTGTATGCATCCTTGGGCACGAGTCTCTGCCTCCTCCTTCTTAGCCTGTGTCCGAGGCTCTCTCTTTGTCCCTCTCTGCCCCCTCCCTTTCCTCCCTCATCATTCCCCACTCTGCTTTCATCTCTCCCTTGACTGGCAGGAATATTTTATTACTGGTTCCTGAACATGGTTTTATACTGCCGCTCTTAATTCTGAAGGTGGGTAAGGGAATAAATACTTCTTTTTCTCTTTTTATAGAAGCTATTAATTAAATCACTTTTTACCCAGGTGGCCTTGGTTAATTCTCTGCAATTAATGGTGTGGTGGCCTCTTGTATAAAATTATTTCCAGATCTTGCTAAGGTGATCCTGAGCCCCTCTCCCCTCCTGCCCCTGGGGGCAGGAATGGGCCCCTGGGCACTCCCCAGAATCCCACCACCGGCCCCTCACCGGCTTTCCTCGCCCTCCAGCAGCTTCCGGTAGGTGGCAATCTCCACGTCCAGGGCCATCTTGACATTGAGCAGGTCCTGGTACTCGCGCAGGTGGCGGGCCATCTCATCCTTGAGGTGCCGGATCTCTTCCTCCAGACGCGCAATGTTGTCCTGGTAACCGCTGGCCTCACTAGCAAAGCGGTCTTCCATCTCGCGCATCTGCCTCATCAGCGAATCGTTCTGCAGGAGAGTGACACCCAGGTCAAGGAGAGGCATGGAGGGGTGGGCACGAGGGGCCCAGGGTGGTGAAAGACACAGCCTTGGAGCTGGGGCGCAACCCCAGATGGTCAGGTCCGGGAGTGGGCACGCTCTTCTAAGCTAGGGAACCCTGAACTCAAGTGAAGTCTTCTCTGGAAATCCAGAGAATAGAAGTGATAAAAGGAAGCATCCATGTCTTTTCTCTCCACCATCCCCATCTAGGGGACCCCTGATTCCTGAGAGTTCAACTGAGAATCCACCTGTCTGTTTTCGCCCCTGTGAGAGATGTGAAGAGCCAGAGGCCCAGAGAGGGTGTGTGATGGGAACCAAGATCATGGAGTGAGAGTGTGCGCTGTGGGCCGGAAGGAGCGGGCCGGGTGAGGCAGGCGGGCACTCACAGTGCCCTTGAGGGCGTCGATCTCACAAGTGTAGGACTGGATCTGGTGTCGGTACTCCATCATCTCCTGCTTGGCCTGGCGCAGTGCGTCGTTGTTCTTGTTGGCTGCCTGGGTCAGGTCGGACACCTGAGGGCAGGGAGGGGTACTGCGATGAGGAGCCTGCGGGACGCAGGCAAGGGATGGCAAGGGAGCCTGGAGACCCTGGCTCACCCTCCTCCCCACGGAGAGAGCCACAGGAAGCACGTCCAAACAGGGATGGCGGGGGACAGAGGGGCCAGGCCCCTGGGCCAGGTTGCCCACCTTGGACTTGTACCATTCCTCAGCTTCTGAGATGTTCTTAGCTGCAATGGTCTCATACTGAGCCCGGATGTCCCTGAGGGCTGCGGTGAGGTCCGGCTTGGACATGTCCATCTCCACCTGTACCTGCTGTTCCTGAAGTTGAGCCTGTAGCTCTCGGATCTCCTGCAGGGCACAGCTGGGCCTCAGTAGTCTACCAGGTCCCACCCACACGGCACCCTCACACCCCGGTCCCCAGAGCCTTGCATGGCTCCTCCCCCTTTCCAGCTGTTCTCACCAGGGTCTAAGGACCCTGAGGAGGAAGGCTGAAGGCATACCTCTTCGTGCACTTTCTTAAGGAATGCGATTTCCTCGTTGAGAGATTCAATCCTGCGCTCCAGGTCAATTCGAGCTAGAGTAGCCGCATCCACGTCCTAGGAGCGGTCAAGCAAGAGGGAGAGGGTCACTGATAACCCAGGCAGGGCAGGGGGAGACCAGGGGCCACCCGGGGTCAGAGGGGTAAAGCTGCTGGGGGACCAAAGAGGGCTCACCGCTCGGAAGGCAGCCAAATTGTTCTCTGCTTCTTCTTTCAACTGAATCTCCTCTTGCAGCCTGGCCAGAACAGACAGATGGAAAGAGACAGTTGGTGGGGATAAAACTGGCCGTGGGGATGGCCAGGTGGGGCCTGCCCAGGGAGTGGGGCTCAGGACACCGGGAGGAGGCCTGCCTACAGGGTAGAGACAAGAGGCCCTGCCCACCCAGGGAGGGGACAGGAAGTGGCCCAATTTCTTCCCCAGAGCCACACCCCGGAAGTCTATGTCCCCACCAGATTGTGACCTCCCTGGGATTAGGAACTGTGTCTATTCTATGCACCTCTATGTTCCTGGTTCGCAGCCCCAGTCTGGCCCACGTAGGTGCTCAATTATCGTTTGCGACCCCGGGTGGTAGGACAGTGATTCTGCTCACTTGGGCTGTCAGAAGCAGGACCCATGAGTACTTGCTCTATTCTTGTTGCCTTTTCCTACTGGAAGCCTGGTGAAGCCCACCATCAGGCCCTCCAAGCTTTCTGGGGGCTGCAGCTAGCTCCCTCCTCCTTCTTCTAGCTTATCCATTCCCTTTGTGGAATGGCACAGCCTCAGCCTGGCCTAGAGACCAAGATCTGCTCTCTACCCACCTCCCCCAGGGCAGATCGCAGAGGAGCTGAGAGCTACCACTTAGATTCCCCACCCCCTGCCCTTCACAGCTTGCCCCAGATTTGCCTTGTCTCCTATCAACCCCCTCCCCTCCCACCCGGCGACTGAACCGGGGCCTCCTCCCTCCGCTCATCTGCCTGTCCCCCATCGACACCAGCCCGGAATCTTAAAGTGCTTTTAAGGGGGCTGTCCACAGGGCCCAGGTCTCCCATTTCCACCCCGTGATGTCCCCAAGAAAACTCCTCCCTTGCAGAGTGAGAGCATGAGGGAGAGACCCGGAGTCCATCTCCCCTGGGGGGACACCGGTAGATGACTCTCTCCCGGCCCGGAGGTAGGAGAGGGTTGCTGGCGCCCTGGGGGAAGGCAGGCCCTGACAGCTGCGCCCCAGCCCCGTGGCCTCGCCTCCCGCGCCCAGCCCACGGAAAGGGGGTTCTGGGAGTGCCGGGTCCTCACTTGGCCTTGAGCCGCTGCAGGTCGTCCAGCAGGTTGTCACGCTCGACGTCCACGCGGGCGCGCTGGTTGGTGAGCACCTCCACCTGGCGCCGCAGCTCGCGCAGCTCCTCCTCGTAGATCTCGGCGACCCGGGTCGGCTCGCGGCCCTTGAGCCGGTTCACCTCGGCGGCGAGCGCCGCGTTCTGCTGCTCCAGGAAGCGCACCTTCTCGATGTAGTTGGCGAAGCGGTCGTTGAGCTCCTGCAGCTCCACCTTCTCGTTGGTGCGCGTGGTCAGGAACTCCTGGTTCACCGCGTCGGCCAGCGAGAAGTCCAGCAGCTCGCCCGCGCCGTAGGAGGAGGGCGCGCGGGCCGACCCCAGCCGGCTGGCCCGCAGCGCCCCCAGGCCCCCGGCCCCGCCCGACGTGCGCGACACTTGGTACACGCGGGACGTCATCGAGCTCGAGGAGCCCTTGGTGCCGAAGCCCGCGCGCGGAAACACGGGCGAGCTCAGCGGGGAGGCGAGCGGGAAGCCCCCGGCCCCGCCGAAGGTGCGGCGGTAGGAGGACACGCGCTGGCTGGACGAGTAGGCCTGGCTCATGGTGGCGGCGCGGGCGAGGCTGGGCGGCACGGAGGGGGCGGCGGGCGGCGGCCGGCTGGAGAGTGGATGCGTCGAGGGGAGACAGGGCCCCTTAGCCGTCTGCACTATTTGTATCCCTCCTGACATCAGCCCCCGCCAACCCCTCCCCTGACAGCTGCAGGATCCCGCTGTCCTGCCAGGAAGGGCGGCCGCTGGCGTGGGGGCGGGGAGGCCAGTTCCCCCCCCCCACCCCGCCCCGCAAGAGGCCCGCGCCCCTCCGCCGGGGGGAAGGGGCCCGTGAGAGGTGTGGGACAGGGTGGAGGACCTAGGAGGGCAGAAGATGGGCAGGCCTGCCAACCCCTTCACCCGGGGCACAGAGCATGTCTGGAATCCCTAGGCAAGCCTCTTTCAGCCCTTGGGTGCCGGCCTCCTCCTGGGGGGTAGTCAGGGGAGAGAGTGGGGGAGAGGTTTCCACTTAGTTCGAGGGTGTCCCTTTTGCTCTGAGGAGAGACTTTGGGTCATTTCCTGGAGGAACAATGCCTAGTCCCAAGAAAAACTCAATCACTTCCCTGCCCCCCCAAAGATTGTCTAGAACTGGCAGAGGGTTGGGAGGACTCAGGAAAGACAGGCATCCACCAGGCCAGGCCAGAGGAAAAGGGTCTCTAGGCAGTCAGGGAGGCTGGGAGAGTACCGTGGGGGGCAGAGAGCAGTCGTGGCCAGAGCCCGCCTGCTCAGATATGTCCCCTGGTACCAGGACTCAAGCCCTGAGCCTCAGTTTCCCTCTGGGCTAGTGCAGGCCCTTTTCCTCCCCCTCTTTGGGGTAGGGCAGAGCCTGGAGTTTATAAACAACAGGGTGATTTCCAGAAAGGGCCCAGCACCCTCTCAGTTTCCAGTTACTATGTACTCTCACCCCCACACACCAACTTCACCTGGCTTCTACCCCCTTGTGCCCACCCCCACCCCTTCTCTGATTCATCCCCCTACTCACATCACCCACACCCACACACACCAGGGGTTTGTATTTTGTCAGGAGCCGTGTGTCAACCCAGCCATCTCTCTGTCAGCAACAACTGCCAACCCGGCATACCAGAGCTGGTATTTATAGAGGAGAATGCATCAATCTGGGAAACAGGCCCACAGGAGAGGCGCTCTGGGGGGTGAGGGTGGGTACCTGAGGAGGCCTGGGTGTCAGATGGCCCAGGCAGGTTTGGGGTGATAAACCCCAATCACTTCCTGCCCCCGTAATGCCCCAAGCCCCCAGCCAGAATGGAGTCCCACAGAGGGCTTGTCCAGTCCTTCATAGCCTTCCTCCTCCCCGGTACAAGGTACTGGCTGACCCCTGAGGACATCCCCACTTCTCCATGAGCACTGGCTGCCTCCCTACACCTCCACCTGGCACTTTGCAGGCCTCTCTTAGGCCTGGCCCTTTTGGAATGCCAAGTTCTGAAGTAGAGTGCCGGTCCTACCACAGCTCTGCCATCAGCAGCAGGCAAGTCCTTCACCTTTCTGTGTCCTCCACCGTCAAGGGGAAGGGGTCAGCCTTGCCGTATCTACCCTACAGGCTTTGAAGAGGCTCGAATAACAATATGCAGGGGCACCTGAAGCTGAGGCAGTCTGACTCCAGAGCTGTGCCCCGCTCCGCCCCCTGAATGGATGTGAATATGCCAGGTGAACTGTAAAGGACTTTGTTACTGCTGTCTTCTCAAAGCCTTTCCACACTAAGTATCTAATTTTTATCCAAGAGACAGGCATATGAGGTAGGTGGGGAGTTCCAGATATTCTTATCCAGGCTTCCAGTCAGTGCAAGCTGTTGTGTTCTGGTTATTTTTGTGTCTTGTCTCCCCAACTAGATTGTAGTCTCCTGGAGAATTTTAGAGACCATGTGGATCCTGAGCATATCCCAGGCAACAACCATCCTTGTTGTAGTTCCAAGTAGCCTGCAAGCTTTCTTTCCCATTCCCTTATTTTGGTAACAAAGGCTTCACACACAGAGAACACTCAATGGGTGGACAGATGACCCAGTTCCCAGCCAGTCTTATCAACTCTATCCCTCGGACTGCAGTGATTGGCTCAAGGGGTGACCTGGACCCAAGAAGAGCCAATCAGAGACCTTCCCTGGAATTTATAGATGGAACAGGGATTACTCAGCGGAAGCCTGTGGCAGCCATGTTTCCTGCCCCGTGGGACATTCTGGCACTAGGAGGAATGGGAGGTCAGCACACAAGGAGAAGCAGACACACCTGGAGAGGAGAATGCCAGGCAGGAAATTCTCAATTCCAGCTCCCCAGGAGCCCTGGTCTGCAGCTTTACCTTTGACTTTGTGAGCCCCGCCCCCACCCCCCACCCCACCATGTCCTTCCTGACTTTGGGGCCAATAAACTTTTCCTTTTTTTTTTTCCCCACTTAAGGCACTTGGTGCTGGCTCTTGTCACTCGTAGCCAAAACATTCCTGACCAATCTCTTGTAGGAGACGGTGCACCCATTTCCACACTACTAGGGAGGACAGAACATTTTTGGGAGTCCTCTCTATGAACCGTCTCCAGACCACATAAGGAAATTGCCCTTCGGACCAGCCCAAGGCCTCAGTTCGTGGTGAAATGAAGCAGAAAACAAATAAATAAATTGTCACTTATTCTCTAGTCAAAATCAACATCTACCAGACTTGGCTCTGAAACACTTGGGACTGTTTCCAAACTTCAGTTCCAACCCTGAGAATCTGCTACCATGGAGGGCAGCAAAACAACACTCCAAGGCTCACACAGCAGGTGAAAGAGGAGTGCTCCAAAACACGTTCTGAACTGGGCAGCACCTCTGGAGTCAGAGTTTCACCTCCCCAGGGGACTACTTACAAATGGACACACAAAAAATATTAATAATTTATCTGGATGGATAATGGACATGGCACATATTTCAAAGGGGTCCCATTCTGTGGGATCATATGCTTTTCACTCCGGTGATTGTATGCTTTGGTGCACAACACATTTTCATCTTGATGAGTCCAACTTACCTATATTTTTTCTTTTATTGCCTGTACCTTGGTGTCATATCCAAGAAATCACTGCCAAACTCAGTGTCATGAATTCTACCCACTATGTTTTCTTCTAAGAGTAAAAGTAAAGTTTCATGTCCTTGATCCATTTTGAGTTCATGTTTGTATGTGGTGTAAGGGAAGGGTCCAACTTAATTTTTTACATGTGAATATCCAGTTTTCTCAGCACCATTTATAGAAGACTGTCCTTTCCCCGGGGAATGGTCTCAGCACCCTTGCTGAGATCTACTTAGTCGAATGTGTGAGGATTTATTTCTGGTCTCTCTGGTCTATTCCATTGGCCTGTATATCTGTCCTCATGACAGTACCACACTGTTTTAATGACTGTAGCTTTGTAATAAGTTTTGAAATCAGGAAGCGTGAAGCTTTCAACTTTGTTCTTTTTCAGTATGGTTTGGCTATTCAGGGTCCCATGAGATTCCATGTGAATTTTAGGATGGATTTTCCCATTTCTTCAAAAAATCGTTGTGGGATTTTGATAGAGATTGCTTTGACTCTGTAGGTCACTTTAGGCGGTATTGACAGTTTAACAACAGTATGTCTTACAATCAATGAATATGGGATGTCTTCCCATTTATTTGTGTCTTCTTTAATTTATCTCAGCAATGTTTTATAGAGTTCGATGAACCAGTCTTATGCCTCGTTGGTTAGGTCTATTCCCAATTATTTTCTTATTTTGATGCTATTGTAAATGAAATTGATCATGTGGGGTTTTCCCTTCATTCTGTAAATGTGGTATCTTAAACTGATTGATTTTCATATGTTGAACATCCTTGCATTCCAGAAATAAATCCCACTAGGTCATGGTGTATAATCCTTTTAATATGCTGCTGAATTTGATTTGCTAGTGTTTTGCTGAGAATATTTTTACATCAATATTCATAAGGGACATAGGTCTGTAGATTTATTTTCTTGTGGGTCTTTGTCTGGCTTTGGTATCAGGGGAATGCTGGCCTCATAGAATGAGTTAGGAAGTATGCCCTCCTCTTCAAATTTTTGGAAGAGTTTGAGAAGGACTGGTGTTAATTCTGAAATGTTTGGTAGATCTCACCAATGAAGCCATCTGGTCCTGCTTTTCTCTTTGTTGGGAGATGTTGAGTCATTCTTCTTAATATCTTCATTTGTATTTCACTGTACAGATTTGCCATAATTTATTTAGCCAATTTTTAATTGATGGACATTTATACTGTTTCCATTCTTTTGCTATGATAAACAGTGCTGCTATGAACATCCTGGGGACACAGTTTTGAATTTATAAATTTTGATAAGCTATTTTTTAAAAATAGTCACATTATTTTAAGGCCATGTTCTTCCTTGAGCTAACTGGTGTGGGAAATGGGAAGTTCCACTAAGACGGACCACTTCATTCAGCACTTTTCAGAAGAAGGGACAGTTTATATACTTAAGTATGCATTACGGTGTCCTGTACACTGGGTGTTATCAATACATTTTGTCGAATCAATTAAAGAAGAAAGTCAGTCCAGGGGGTGCCTGGGTGGCTCAGTTGGTTAAGCATCTGCCTTCAGCTCAGATCATGATCTCAGGGTCCTGGGATCAAGCCCCAGGTCAGTCTCCCTGCTCAGTGCAGAATCTGCTTCTCCCTCTCCTCCCTGCTTGTGCTCTCTCTCACTACCTCTCTCTCTCTCTCTCAAATAAATAAATAAAATCCTAAAAAAAAAAAAAAAAAGGAAGTCAGTCCTACTTTTGCTTGAAATCTTCCTGGATTACCTGACCTTGGAGAGTCTTGGGAACTTGTGGTTAGAGGTGACTTCAGCGATCACAAGGACAGCCTGTCCAATGTCCTTACTTCTCAGTTAAGGTTGAAATATCTCTGGTGACTGTAGCAAGCCTGGGTCCAGCTGGGAACTCAGTGTCTCTAGGCTGCCCATTCCATTCCACTAAGAGTCATTGAGTACCTAGCACATCTCTGTCATGGGACAGTGGACAGCTCTGGTATTAGAAAACATTTCCTTAAGGGTGCCTGGGTGGCTCAGTCCGTAGAGCACGAAGCTCTTGATCTCAGGGTCTTGAGTTTAAGCCCAATATTGGGCATGGAGCCTACATCAAAAAATAAAGTTAAAAAAAAATATATATATATATATATATTTCCTTATATTTGAACCCAGACGATGTGTCTCTGCTAAGCCACTTATTCTAACCTGGGAGCCAAGCAGAGCAAAGAGAACCCCACCTTCACAGACCAAATATTTGGGAGCAGTAGTCATTCCTCTTGGACACTTTGCCTGTTTCCCCATTTTCACTCTCTTCCTTCCCTGAACTAATAATGAACCAGCAAAACCCAAACTCATCATGACCTCCAAGGCTCCGTAGGACCGGCCCTGCCCAACTGATCAACCTCAGCTCACTCACTTCCCCTTTGGGCTCACCCCACTTCAGCCACACTGTCCTCTTTCTATTGCATGACCCTGCCAAACTCTTTCCAGCCTCCAGGCCTTTGCATTTGCTGTCCCCTGGCTTCCCCTATGCTCAGTGTTTGGGGGGCTTATGGATGCCTAGGCAGATCTCTGAACCTTCACAGAGGGCTCCCTAGAACACAAGGGCCCTGGGTACCCATAGGACGTCCCAGATCCCATAGATGGCTCAGAAGGAGGGGGGCAGGTGACTGGCATTGGTGGGTGGCTGGGGTGGGGACACTGACCTGGCCAGCATGGGGCATTTGGACTGAGGAAAAACGGAAAGAGGTCACAAAGGAGCGGACCAGGAGCAACTCTGCCACCTTGCCGTGTCTGGGAGCGCCTCACCTGCCCCAGTCGGACCCCGGGACCCCCCCGGTGTGAGGCAGTCCTGATGCCTCCCCACAGAGCACCCTCCCTCCACCCACTGATCCCTACCTCCAGGGTGGGCTCTGCCCTGTTCTCCAGGGCCCATCCTCCTCCACTTTCTGTTTCCCAGCCAGGCACCTTGTGCTTCCATCCCGATCTGGGCTGGGCCAGGAAGTGGCCATTGCCTGAGAGCCTTGAGGACAGTGTGGCAGGTGTGAACCCCGAACCATGGCTCTTGCCTCAGCTTTAGCCCTTGGTAGGGAGGTAGGAGGCTCAAGCAGGGGGGTGCGGGTGAGGGGTGAGTCTAAGATATGGATGCTCATCCTGGGGGTTCACCCACAAATCGTCTGTGGCGCCCTGTCATCCCCTGTGAAAGGGGATCAGGCCAGGTGGCCTCTGAGGTCCCCTCAGCTTCTGACATCCTGAGTCTCTGGGCCAAGGGAGTGGGAACAGTGAGTGGTCCTCAGCTGAGGCCTTTGCTCTTGCGTGCCTCCATGCCTCAGTGCTCCCAGAGCCCTCCTCCCAACAGCCCCCTTCCCCACTGCCCCCCCACCCATTCCTCTTAGCTCTAGTGGCTGCGTAACCTCCACAGGCTGCTGAGCAGCCCAGAGTGACTGTAAAAGGGAAGGAATGTCCAGAGGCAATTGTTTCTTCCTGATATCACCAGGGAGAGGTTGGGTTGGGGGGCCCAGCAGGATGGTGGCGTCAGCATTCTCCCTGAAACTCATCTCTCTCCTGCTGCACTGCTCACCCCCTTCCCCAGGCTGGGCGGGCCATCCACCCCTCATCTGTCACCCTCTGCCTCTCATGGGTTTAAGACCTTCAGGCCACCATCTCTCTCCATGTGACCCCAGACCTCTCTCTGGGCCCCTAGCCTCACCGGCGCCCCCACTCCGTTCTCATATACCCCTCCTCCACCTCCACCTCATCGCCCCCACACCCCTGACCCAGCTTCTTCCCCGGGGAGGCCCACAGCCTGGCTCCAACCCCCGCCTGCCCCACACTCCTTTTACAGACATGGAACGCTGCGGGTTTTCTGCCAAAGTAGGAGAAGTCTGAGGCCAATCTCACCTCCTCCCAGCCCCCAACTTCTACCAAATAGGACGCCTTGAAGCCTGGATGGGTTGTGGGGCGGGGGGGGGGGGGGGGAGGGAGGGCTGAGCTTCAAGGGGAGGGGCTACGGAGATGGCGGAGGTGAAGGTGCCTTGTGGACTCTCAGCCTCCTGGACGCTTCAGGTGTTACTCGCATCAGTAAAAGATGGAAGAGCAGAGGGATGGGGACTGAAGTCAAGAGGGAAGGAGAAGGGGCTTCGGTAGCATTAGGAGAAGTCCCCGGGAAGGCATCCTGCTAGAGCAGCATCTGGCTGGGAGTTGGGAGGCCAGAGGCCAGGGCCAGCTCTGGATAAGCTGTGGGACAGAACTGAACATGTCCCTTGACTGGGGCTCAGTTTCTCCTTACTTAAAGTGAAATATCCTGGACATTCCCCCCTGCTCTGACCCAAGGAGAGGAGTGAGAGAGTCCTTTTTCTTCTGAATTGAAGCTTCGGTGCCTCCCTGGGCAGCCTCGCTGGGAGCCTCTCTGCTCACCACAGACTCACCATCAAGGGGGACCCAGATCTCTGGGCCGGCCCCAGGATGGCCCCCATCCCATGATGAGACGTGGCTACACTAGCCAGCAGAAATGGGATCCGCTTCCTCCTTAGACATATGCTCTCCCCACCCACCCGCTCTTCCCAACTGCCAGGGGCTCCCATCTTCCAGCTCTCCGGGCCCCCCTCCCCTCATCCCCGCGTCCTGCCCAACAAAACAAATGAGGTCCCCCTGCCCTGCACCAGCTCTCGGGGACTCAGCTGTCCCCACACATTCCTCTCCTCAGCACACCAGCCACCTCGCACAATTCCCAGCAGTTCGTAGGGGCTACCTCTGAACTTCTCCAAATGGCACCCAGTTCTGAGCCGTGTCCTGAAGAGACGGAGACTCAAGGCAGAGGAGCCCCCTTTCCCCACACAGACATGCACCCCCACTCCCAGCCTAAACCCCTCACAGAACAGGAGAAACGCTCTTTGACCAGACCGGGCTGTATCTGGGGGGAAGAGGGGAAGGGGTCTGAGAACCGGGGTGGAGGCTGTCAGGGCGAGCCGGGAGCCCCTGAGATGGGGTCAGAGGGCGCACTCGGCCCTGCTCCCGCCTCCATGCGGGGAGATGTCACAGGCTCCTTCACCTGCCCACGGATTCACACCCTAGATAGCCTCTGAAGGCCTAACTCTAATCCCTCTGCTGAAACGCAAGCCCCTTATTTCTTTCTTAGAACTTGACCCAGAGAGAGAAAGGCAGTTTCCTCTCTTCCCTGAAAGTCTGTCAGGTTCCTAGTGCCATCACTCAGCCTCTTTCCCTGATTCATCCCCATTCCTTTCATCTTTCCTCATAGGCTTTTTTGGTTTCAGCCCCTTCAGTTTGGCCATATCTCTGCTGTCCTGGGCCTTTTCCAGGTTTCCTACATCACTCTGAGGCTGTGGAGTGCTTTAAACAGGGACTAAGCAGGCTGGCAATGACCTCACATGGCCACTATGCACAGTTGCTATCTATAGCCTTATAGGATCATCTTCCTCTTCCTCCAACCAGCTGAGTCACAGTCATCTTGGGGTCCACTCAGACCCCAGGGCCCTCTCTGCCAGTCTAGACCACAGCCCACCACAGCACTGGGAACTGTTCTAGCTGCTGAGTGGGATGCTTTATTCTTCAAACCATCCAAGTACACAATGAAAGTGAGTCTCGGGTTCCAGAAGATACCCCTTCTCGGACCCTCAGTGTTTTTATAGCCCCAGTCCTTCATCCTTCTATCTTCTCACATCTGTCCAGAGAGCCGGCCAAAGGCCAAAATTCCATTTGACCCTGCAGAGGGATGGGTAAGGAGTTGGGGGTGGGGATTTGGGAAGCAGCTGCTGGACCACTGCCTGGATTCAAATTGGATCTATCACTCGTGGGTGAGTTACTTCACCTTTCCGAGCCTCAGTTTACTCATCTGTAAAATGGCTTCCCAAGGTTGTGAGGATTAGAGAGACACAGTGATTGTACATGGCAGGTGTCCAGAACACCATGTCTAGTATACAGTAGGTGCTCCATAACTGGTCGTTATGTGGGGCATGGTATTCTGGACACCTGCCATATGCAATCACTGTATCTCTAATCCACACAATATTAGGAAATAACCCCTATCCTCATTTTATAGTTATGGATACTAGGCTCAGAGAGGTTAGGGAAGTTCTCTAAGGTTGCATAGAAAGTAAAAACAAAGTCTGGATTTGAACCTTAGTTGATGGCTCCTAGAAACCCAGCTCATGTCTCTGTGTCTCTAAAGCCTTCCCACAGATTGACTTGGCAGGCTCGGTTCTAGGTCCTTCCTTTTTTTAACTCAGCCCTATCCAGGGATCTCTGCGGAAAAGTCCCCTGGCTAGTGGGCAAGTCCGGCCCAACCTTCCACCCTGCTCCTCTCCCCAACCCCACTCTCCTCAGAAATCCGACTGGGCTTGGTTGGGGCAGGTTTTAGGGAGTCTGGCATCCATCCCATAGGACCTGGGGGCGCTGAAGTTTTCCCATCTAGGGAATAAAGAGGCCAGTGGGGGCCACTCTGCCCTGTGCCACCAGCCAGGCACCGGGGCTTCCCTGCCAGCCAGAGAGGATCCCCTGAGTGCACCCTGGCCCCAGACTGCCCCCAGCTGGCCTGGGCACAGGCCTCCGACAGCACCATGCACAATGCAGTCCTAGAGAGGCTGCTTCGAGGACTGGGACTAGGGGCTGGGCTGGATCCTGGGGTCCAGGGTCATCTGCTGGGGATTCCCACTGCTCCAACTCTCAGGCCCCAGAGCCACCCAGAGATGTTCCAGATATACCCCCCTTCCCAAATTTAAAGATCCTGAGAGATAACAATTTGTCGTAACACAGAGCACTGGAGTTTTTCTCCCCACCACAGCAGTTAGAACCCTATCCCCCAACTGTCCCAAAGAGCCTCCCTGATGCCCCCTCCCCAACCAGCCTCAAAGAGACGGGCCAGGATCTCCTTCTGCCCTTCCCCAGGCTCCCCAGCCACCCTGGGCACCAGAATAGCCCACTGACCACCTGCTTTGGGAGCTGGGAAGGGCCCCAGCCGGTGCTGCCAATCAGGCTGGGGGAGGGGGTTGGGAGGAGAGGAAAGGGCTACTGGGGCTGTGGGAGTTTTGTGCTCCTCAGTTTTGTGCAAAGAGCTCTCCACCAACACCCTCCAAGCAACAATCCCCCCCCACCACTTCCCAGCCAGGGTAAGGCTTGGAGTCCCAAATACCCTCTCAGGATGGGGCTCAGGCTGTCTCTACCCCCAGATTCTTCCCCTTCTCTGGTCTCTGCCCCCTTCCCTTCCTCTCCAGGCCATTCCTCCTAACCCCCTCCCCACCACACACACCTCTCCCTTCAAATCTGTCTCCACCTCCCCCGTGGTCTCCGCCCCTCCCCCTCCCCCAGCTCCCTCTGAGTGAGGACGCCCTTGCTTGCTGACCCCACATTCCGGCCTTGCTGGGGTCAGAAGGGCTTCCTGCCTGTTGTGGGATCCCTGCCCCCACCCTTAGCTCCCGGCAGCCTCTCCTGGCTGGCCAGCTGCTGGCCCTCCTGCAGTCCCCTTCTCCAAAACCTCCCCCCAGCCCCAGGCCCAATTTAGCTCCTTTAATCTCCCCTGTAATCCAATCCGACCGTTTCCTGAGCACACACTGCACTTCCCAAACTCCAGTCCCTGGAGAGGGGCGGGGGCAGGGTGGCCTCAGCTCTTCCCTGCCCTGGAGCACCCCCACCCTATCCCAGCACCCCTGTGGTGCCTCCCTTCTTCCCACCCCTAGGAGGCCCCAGGGAGCTCCTCCTGCGCAGGCCTCTGCCGTCTGTCCTCCCCGTTAGCCACATCGGGACACTAGCCTGACTCTTCACCTCGATTTCCCACCTCTGGGCCTTAGTTAATGCTCTGCCATGTGCCTGGAACACCCTCTCCCGCAAAGTGCATTTCTTCCCGAGGAACTCTTACCCCTCCCCTCTCAAGGCCAGCTCCAGCCTGATTTCCCAAATTCCAGACTATAGACTCTGGGACCAGACTGCCTGAGTCCCTAAACCCGTCTCTGTTTCTTACTGGCCACGCGACCTCTCTGAAACTCTTCTTTCCTCATCTGTAAATGGGGACCATAACAGTGCGTGCCTCAGAGGGTGGCTGTGAGAATTAATTGAATTACTTTATGTAAGTAAAGTGCTTAGAACAGTTCTGGGTAGATTGCAAGTGCTATTTAAGTATTAAATGAAAATTATCTTTTCCTTCCTTATATTACAATGACCATTTCCTCCAAGTTAAGACACCCATGAACTGTGAAACACTTCTTTTATTTAATAACATCATTTCAGGGGGAAAAAAACGTTACCATGTGAAATGTACAAATTGTAAGTCATCTTCCAATTTCATATCTGTGTGAATTGCTCAGTAATGATATCTATGACATCTATTTCAGCCAGCCCCCTTTTCAGTTCCAGGGGCATTCATTGTTGGTTTTTTGTTTTTGTTTTTTTTCAAGTAACCTCTATGCCCAAAGTGGGCCTTGAACTCAAGACCCTGAGATCAAGAGTCACATGCTCTACCTACTGAGCCAGCCAGGCACCCCTTGCATCCCTTGATTATGGTTGGTACACGAGGGCTTGGATTCAAGTTCTTACTCCCAGATGGTATTTAGCTGAGCAAACTGTTTTTCCTAAACAGCCAAGATAACTCAAGTGTAGTGAATGTTAAATGAGATGACATATATTTCAAGGCGTTAGCACTGTATTGGATATCCTCACAGGAGAACCATTACTGTGGTGATTTAAAAAAACGTTTCTCTCCAGAGACGTGAGAGGTGGGCGAGAGCTAGTATTCAGGGTCGAAGTGCCCTCCAGTGGCCATAAGGGAAAACTGCAGGCTTCCTGAGGAGCCTGGGGGCCCGTCCTTTGTCTGTCCGGAAAGGAACTCAGCCCCACCCACCACCCCCCAGCCGGGCTTATCCAACCCTCCTGGAATTCCTCACATTATCTTTCCTTTCCCAGAGGCCTTAAGGGGTTTAATAGGTTAAGAGACCAGGGGCACAGCTTTAGCCCAGGAAGGTCTATAGCCTGTACATAGACTATTTCTCAAAACTTGTGGGCCCAGAGCTCTCTGGCAGGGAGGTAGGATGGTGGAATGCTGGGCTCTGGGCATCAGTTCTCCTCTGACTTGGACACTGGTATCTGGCCTGTGAGACACCCTTCTTGCTGCCCACATCCAGAAATCTAGCACAGAACAAGTATAGCCCTCCCTCCTTCCCTTCCTTCCTTCCTTCCTTCCTTCCTGCCTGCCTGCCTGCCTTCCTTCCTTTTCCATCAGTATTTACTGAACACTGGCTGTGTACCAAGCTTCACATCCTAGGTGCTGGGGTTAAAAAGATCAATCCAATACAGACACACACAGCTGCCAAGAGTTGTTCACAATGTCCCAGACACCACATGCAGAGTTAATCCTTGCATTTGAGTGTTTACAGCTTCTCTGTGTGGCTGAGTGGGAAGGCAGAGGCAGGAATATCAGATCCAGGCTGCCTGATTTCCCTTGATGAAGTATGTCCAGAGTGGAAGCTTTGTCTGGGCAGGTTTGGGGGCTGACTTCCCCCTCCTGGGCCACACTGCTCCTCTGAGAAATCCTCCCCATCTCAAACATTGACCAACTCCCCAGCTCCATCTGCCTCGGGGTTCCTGACCTCCCCTCCCTTCCCCCACCATTGCCCTTTGCCCAGGGCCCAGTGCTAGGGGTCAGGGAGGGCTGGATAGGGATTTTACTTACCTGAGACTTAGCATCCAAACCCAGATCTCTGGCCACGTCTGGCCAACTCCCCATGGTCCAGGATTGAGAGGAAGGAGCCTTACTCTAGAGTCATTGCATGCAGGGAGGGGGTGACAGGGAGGGGGTGACTGGAGGCACCCAAGGTTCATCTTTTGGGAGGATGACAGGAGGGGGAGGAAGAACTGGTGGGTGGTGTGTGCATTGTTCCTGGGACTCTGTTGCCTCCCTGAGCTGTCACCCTCCCCCCTTCCCTTCATGATCA
This sequence comes from Callorhinus ursinus, assembly GCF_003265705.2. NCBI lineage: Eukaryota > Metazoa > Chordata > Mammalia > Carnivora > Otariidae > Callorhinus > Callorhinus ursinus. Next base: position 16,873,126 of record NW_027397064.1, read on the forward strand.
AACTTTTCAAATGTCTTCCCATCCCTTCCCACCCCGTTGCTAGTTCCTAATAGTCCCATTTCCTTCGAATTCTTCCCAGCTGCCTCAGCACAGGCTACTGGTCCATCGTTGGTGCCCTCCACTCCTTGACCTGTCTAACAGAAGTGTAATGAAAGCCACATATGTCACTTTAAATGTTCTAGCAGCCACATTTTTATGTTTTTTATTTACTTTTAAAGATTTTATTTGTTTATTTGAGAGAGATAGAGAGAGAGCACAAGCAGGGGGAGAGGCAGAGGGAGAGAGAGAAGCAGGTTCCCCACTGAGCGGAGAGCATGATGCGGGGCTTGATCCCGGGACCTGCAGATCATGACCCGAGTTGAAGGCAGATGCTTAACCATCTGAGCCACCCAGGTGCCCCAAGCAGCCACATTTTTAAAAGGTAAAAGAAACAGGTGAGGTTAATTTTTACTTTTTAGTATTTTATTTATTTATTTGAGAGAGTGCACATGCAAGTGAGGGGAGGGGCAGAGGGAGACAGACAAGCAGACTCTGGGCTGAGTGGAGGGGCTCGATCTCGTGACCCTCAGATCAGGACCTGAGCCGAAACCAAGAGTCGGATGCTTAACCAACTGCACCACCCAGCCACCCCAAGGTGAGATTAATTTTAATAATAGAGTATTTTAAGCCAAAGTATCCAAAATTTTATCATTTCAACATGTAATCAATATTTTAAAATTGAGATGTATATTTTTTCATAAGCTGATGTGTATATTATTTTATACATGTGGCACCTCTCAATTCAGACTTAGCCACACTCCGAGTGCTCGGTAGCCACATTGGCTGGTGGCTACCATACTGAGCAGTGCAGTTCTAGAGGCTTCGTTTACTACTTGGCTTACACGCTTTTATTATGTGTGGTTAATCGTCTCATCCCCATGCGTCTTGGCTCCCAAGGGAGATTAGAAGCCCCTCCCCGGGCCTGAGTCCCCAGTTCATTCATCCCAACCTCTCCCGTGGCAACTTACGGTGGTGTGCCCCCCTCAGGAGGCCCTCCAAGCATGTTTGTTGATGGGAGTGAGCGTTGGGGATTGATTTTGTGGTTTAGCTCTGGCTGTAAATGGTGTTTTATGGATTGCTTCTGTAGATGCACCCCGCTGCAGTATCAGCAGAAACAAGCAGCCGTGCTTGTCAGCAGAGGCAGAGACAGAGGCCTCGGGGCAGATAGGACTCCCTGAATCAGGCAGGGGAAATCCTGCCAGACCACAGCCCATTTCTCTGGCTTAAGAGACTGTCGTGGGCAGAGCGCAATCCTGTCTGCCGCCCCATCTCCGTAGACCTGGGATAGAGCCCTGGTCGGGGTGGATGACACAGAGGATGCGGCTCCAGCATCCCACCACCTCCGGGCTGGGAGCTCCTGGGGGCAGAAAAGGAGTTATTCAGGTCGACAAGAGCCAGACCCACAGCAGATGTACAAAGCACGCTTGTCGAGTGACTAAAGGACTGGCTGGCGAGAGCCAGTGAAGCCTCTCGTTCATATATTCATGCACCCGAAAAATGTTTGTGGAGTATTGGCTATGTATCAGGCCCTGTGCTAGGTACTAGGGATTCCGCAGTGAAAAGCAGATGTGGGCCAGGCCCTCCCGGAGCTTACCTTCGGGGGCAGGTGGGGGCCAGGAAGCAGGATAAATAAGTAAACCATTGCCAATGAACCAATGAGCACCCTGACCCAGGAAGGGAAACAAAGGGGCCCAGATAGAGAACAAGGGTGGAATTCTTCAAGTGAAGAAGAAAATCTGTCTGTGACTTCCTGGGGTACAGGACCCTCCCACCCCCAGGTAAGGGTCACCGTGTAGACATTGGCACCTAGAGGCTAGCCTGAGGCTCAGCGCTGTTGAGGGCATTGCTGTTTCCAACTGCATTGATGATGTCACAGTGGGCCCTATGGGGACAGGGACTGAAGACCCTGGGCCTTGGAGCAGAGGGGTAGAGGTGGGGGGGTGGGAGGAGTGGGCAGAAAAGGCAGTAGGGCCGCCCCAGGCACCTATTCGGCCTCTGGCAGACCCGGTCCGGCTCGGGAGCTGGTGAGCAGGTGACCATGGCGCTCAGCCTCTCCGCCACGTCCATTCCCAACAACTGGCTCCCAGGCTACCCTGAGGTAACCAGGCCTGCGTTCTAGGTCTGTCTTGGGTGGGAGTGCCCCAGCCAGAGCAGGGCACCAACCTGTAAGCCAAGCCTTGTCCTAGGCATTGGGAGGGATGATATGAGGGAGATCCAGCCCCTGCCCTCAAGTTGCTGACTAATCAGACCCTACGCAAGAGGCTTACCAGATCAATACTCATCCTCTCTCAGCTAATTTTGGAGGAACAGTGTGCTAATTGTTGGACTCATTCCAAACAACCCTGTCTGGTCCCCCAGCTTCTCTGTGTGTTGCCCCACAAGGCACTGTCCTCAAGGGCGGCTCACCCATTGGCACTAGTGTTTTTGAGACTCTAGACTGTGTTTCTCAAGGTGATCTAAGGACAGAATTTTCAGCATGGGTTAAAAATGCACATTCCTGAGCCTCAGCCCAAACCTTCCAAAGCAGAATTGTCAAGTATGGGGCTCATGAATCTGCATTTAAAAAAAACACTCTAGGGAACTCTTACCCTAAGCACTGCCCTGGTGTTTTTTCAGTTTTTGGTTTTTGGTTTTAGGGTTTGTTTGTTTGTTTGTTTTTTGCCCTGGTGTTTAAATACCTCCTAGGGTTCCCCAGTCTGGCTGACCAGGGTGGGTCAGTTTTTCAGTCTGAGATGGGGGTTGGCTTTGATATTTTTATTACTGATGAAAAGCCATGATTCATAGGCTCCTGGTGGCTGGCTGTCAGTTTGGAAGCAATCAGAGGCCACTAAGAACAGAATTCTCTATCTTTTCGATCCATCTATACCATCTATAAAAATGCTTACCTGAGCAGACACTGTTTAAAGGCCATTAAAATACCAGACATAGAATAACCCAGTCCCTGGAACTTTATGGACATATTTACTCAAACCCAAGTGCTTGCAAAAAGTAAATAAAAGGGAAGCAAAATGAGCAAGCACCCCTAGAAATACAAACTGAAAGTAAACAGCCCTGTTCTCTAAAATAAACAGGACAAATCCAGCGAGGATTAAATGACCTCTAGTCAGACAGGCTCAAAGCCAGAAATGCCCCAATCCTGGCTCCAGGAGGAAGGAGAGGGGAGGCCTGTCTCCATCACCTGCGGGCGTGTGCCGGGATCACTGCCTTGGGGGTCAGGGCCAGGCCTGCAAGAGCAGACAGTATCCTGGGGGGTATGGGTGCTCCCTTGCCCTCCCTGCCAGCCTGAAAATTAGGTCAGGGTCTGAAAATCAGGTTTAAAGATCGAAAAGTATGCCCTAAAAGCCTCTGATAAAATGCACATCTCCTGAAGGTGTAGAACCTCAAGTCACTATTATCTGCCATTTATTCCTGAATTTAGCGACCATTTATTTAGCACTTGCTGTGTTTTAGGCCCTGAGCCAGTCACTAAAGATATCCAGTTAAGTAAAGCATAACGGGTGCCCTCACGTTGCACACCGTTTACTATGAAAGAAACAATAATAAATGGTAACATTTATCGCTCACTTACGATTTGAGGAACTTAATGACAAGCACCCTCCAGTCACTTTTTAATCCTCATAACAGTATGGATCTCTTTGACTCTTCCTAACGTCAATGCAGTTACTACTGTTGTCTTTCCCCATTTGACAGACGTGTCGACTGAGGCTCAAAGTCTGTGGTGTAACAATTACCTTTCTGAAAGAAGAAGAAGAAAAAAAAAAAAAAAGCCCTGATTTGTAGTGTTTGCTGATCTTGGGAGTGTAAATCCTCCCAGGCAGGTTTCAAGCTACCAGCCCGCTGTCCCTGAATGTGGAGTTGGAAAGAGGCAGGGGTGTGGGCTGGCTCCAGCATCCCCATTGCAAACAAGGCTCACAGCTAAGCACAGCTCACAGCTAAGGAAGTTCAAGACAGCACTTGAACCCAGGTGTGCGTGATTCCAAGCCCCAGCGCCTAACCACTTTGTTACACTGTCAGTAACCTCGGTGAGATCATTGACACTGGAAAGGGATACATCTTAAGACTGAGGTGAAGTGCCAAAAGTTTACAACGGTCCATAAAACCTCTTGGCTGGTTAATATCCTGTGCTTCCTCTATCTCTGTTTTTATCACCAACAGGGGCAGTTGATTTTCTTTTGAGAGCCATCTACAAAACTTCTGAATTTTAAGTAATTATTCACAGGAGGTTGCAGTACGGAGAGGTCCTGTGTACTTTTCACCCACTTTCCCTCCATGGTCCCATCTTAAATAACTACAGTACAATATCACAATCCGGCAAGGGACATTGGTAAAAGGTATGTGGGTATTTCTATGCCCTGTTATCTAGGATTGCCAGATTTAGCAAATAAGAATACAGGATGCTCAGTTAAATTTTGTCTTTTTGAGTTTTGTTTTGTTTTGTTTTAGTGAAAGTATAGCCCATGCAATATTTGGGACATATACTTATACTAAGAAATTATTCTTTATCTGAAATGCAAATTTAATTGGGTGTCCTGCATGTTAGCTGGCAACCCTCATTATTACATGTGTGGAGTCATGCAACCACTACCCTAATCAAGATAGAGAACTCTTCTGCCACCACAAACATGTTCCTTATGCTACTCCTTTACAGTCACATCTATCCCCCCCACCCTCCCTAGCCCGTGGCAACCACTAATTCGCTCTCCATTTCTGTAATTTTGTCATTTTTCCCACTTAGCATAATGTCCATGAGATCCATCCAAGTTGTTGCACTTTTCAATACTTTGGTCCTTTTTATTGCTAGGGAGTATGCTCCTGAGGGCAAATTTTCACAAAGAATTTTTTTTTAAATCTTATTCATTGGATAAATATTTATTGTATCACTACTATGTGCCAGGTGCAAACAGGGAGCAGGTGACGAGCTGGTTGCAATCAGGGTTGGGTTTTTGCCAGGCAAGTAAGGAAATGCAGAGTGGCAAGGCATGGGCATGATTAAGACAACTGAGTGGATGACACGCTGGGTGGGAAGGAAGCAGAGCCTGGCGGGGGTGCGGGGAGACAGGATCAATAGTTCATAGTTCTGTGCAGGTGAAGAATTAATAGAGTTGGGTGCCTTTTTCAGAAGGGTTTCCTATCTCACCCCCAGTTTATTTTTTGTTTAAATATCAACATCAAAAGAAACATTCCGTCTACTTTCCCTTCCACACTTAGACACAATTTCCAAATCAGAAGTAATACAGTTTTATGGGGGCATTTTTTTTTAAGTTTTTATCTATTTATTTATTTGAGAAAGGGAGAGAGCACACAAGCAGGGTGAGCTTCAGGCAGAGGGAGAAGCAGACATCCTGCTGAGCAAGGAGCCGAAGTGGAGCTCAATCCTAGAATCCTGAGATCATGACCTGAGCCGAAGGCAGATGCTTAACCAACTGAGCCACCCATGGGCCCCTTATGCGGGCATTTTTATTAAACTGAAGGTTTTAGGGATAAATGCTAACCAACAAATTGCTTACTAACTCAATCAGGGTACACCAGAAAACAAAATTTGGGTCACACAAAGTACTTAAAGATCATCTTTCCACCTGTTACTTTTTAAATTTGCTATTTAGTTTTAAAAGTAGGTAACATGTGGATGGATATAGGAAAAAATTCAAAAAGTGCAAAAGGATTTATAGGAAAAGAGAAGCGTTTGTCTTACCACAGAACCTTAGTCAAAATTTCTCCTTCCTAGAGTCAGTTACTATTTCCTTATAACCGCTTTTAACCATATAAGAATATATATGTGTGTCTGTGTGTTTATACACAAATGGAGCATACCATAACTGCTATTCTGTACCTTGTTTTTTCATTTAGTGTATCTTGGAAATTGTTCCCTATCAGTACCTATAAAAGTGCCACATTCTTTTTACCCATACAGAGTACTTTTTTTTTTTAAGATTTTATTTATTTATGAGAGAGTGAGAGAGAGCGAGCCAGGGGGAGGAGCAAAGTGAGAGGGACAAGCGGACTCTGCGCTGAGTGCAGAGCCCCCAACGGGGCTCTATTTCAGGACCCCGAGATCATGACTTGAGCTGTAATCAGGAGTCCGGTGCTCAACGGACTGAGCCACCCAGGTGCCCCTAAAGCCTCCCTCCTAGAACATAACATTGAAATTACAATCTTGCCGAAACTGCTCACCTCAAGGCATCCTGGGATTTGTAGTTCTTAATCAGTTGAGTCTTGCACGGAAAACGGAACTTGAGCAGAATACGTGTTAGAAACAAAAGTGCCCTTCCAACAACACTGTAGAAGGACATACTGTACTGTATCCATGCACGCTCCTATCATGATGCCCAGAGGCAAATTATTTATACATTTAAACAACCAGGGTATCTACCAGCAATGAGATACCCAGGGCTGTCTTGGTATCAGGAAATCAAGATCAGTTTAGCAGACAGGGACAGTACACACACACCCCTCCCCCCCCACATACACCTCTTCCTTACACCATTGCTTTGGTCTTTGGTATCTCAAATCACTGTTTTGTTTTGTTTTTTAAAGATTTACTTATTTGACATAGAGAGACACAGAGAGAGAGGGAACACAAGCAGGGGAGTGGGAGAGGGAGAAGCAGGCTTCCCGACGAGCAGGGAGCCCGATGCGGGGCTCAATCCCAGGACCCTGGGATCATGACCTGAGCTGAAGGCAGACGCTTAACGACTGAGCTACCCAGGCGCCCATCAAATCACTCTTAACAATTACGTGACAAATTACTACTTAGGAAGCTTCTGTCACATACCAAGGGATCAGAAGGGACATATATATCAAATGAACACACACTGAAGTATGTGTCACCAATTGCTATGGTAACTTACAGGTATTTGCACTTTAATAGTTGTTCAGCCAAACAGAAATGAATGATGGTAGCCTTGTAAACATCAGCTAAGGATTGGTGGGGAAGATTTTCTCAGCAGGCTGAGGACAAGAACGATTCTCAGAAACATTTTTTGGATAGCTAAGGTCCCCCCTTGACCCTCCCATTTCATAACCAATACCATTCCACTCTCCAAACCTGCTTCCATGCATTTCCATATATACATACATAAAATCCAGACATTTAGCTCATTATGTGAGTTTTACCAATGCTCTTGCCCTGTAAGTACTATTCTGGAAATTGCTTTTTTTTTTTTCACTCAATATATTCAGCACTTTTTTCCCATGATAATACATAAAAATCAACCTCATTGTTTTTTTACTGCCACATGGCACTCTGAAACGCTATGTCTCAAACTTGAACTTGCATTCAGATCATCTAGGGATCTTGCTAACATGCAGACTATGATCTGATAGGTTTGGGGTAAGCCTTTGGGTTCTTTCTGCATTTCTAGAAAGTTGCCAGGTGTTGTAGATGCTGCTGGTCAAGAAATCACACTGTAAGGAACAAAGATGTAGAGTATGAGTGAAGCTGTGTGTTAGAGCTCATTTAGACCAGCCCATGAGAAATGACTGTCAAATTTCCAGGAATTTTGTGATCCTGGTGCTAAACCTAGCCATCATTAAAAAATTCAATTATGTAAACTTACAATAAATTATATTGCAAACAGATAACAAATACTCAAAAATCATCACTTTCCTAGGTATTTTACTATCAATCTATGTTCTCTAGGTTATTTATGTCTATAATGTCTGTAGGGTACAAATCTATACAATGGCATGCTTTTGTTTGTCTCCTCCCAACTCCACACTCAGTTCATGTTGGCAGCTTGGAACCAGCCCCAGGGAGTATTTACAGCACAGAAATTGGTATAAAGGCATGCATTTCCCCAGGTCTTCTCCCACACTTCATATTACCAATATTTCTCATTTTTTGCTAATCTGACAAATCAAAAATGGCATCTCATTTTTAACTTGCATTTCCCAGTGAGACCAAGTCTCTCTTATACTCATTCCTTGGAATTTATTTATTTATTTTTATTATTTTTAATTTTTTTTATTTATTTGACATAGAGACAGAGAGAGAGGGAACCCAAGCAGGGGGAGTAGAAGAGGGAGAAGCAGGCTTCCTGCTGAACAGGGAGCCCGATGCAGGGCTCGATCCCAGGACCCCGGGAACATGACCTGAGCCGAAGGCAGATGCTTAACTGTCTGAGCCACCCATGCGCCCCTATTTATTTATTTTTAAAGATTTTATCTATTTGAGAGAGCACAAGCAGGGAGGAGAGGGACAAGCAGACTCCCCGCTGAGCAGGGAGCCCGATGTGGGGCTCGGTCCCAGGACCCTGGGATCATGACTTAAGCCGAAGGCAGACCCTTAGCCATGTGAGCCACCCAGGTGCCCCTCATTCCTAGGAATATAATAGTATTTCTTGTTCTTGTAAATAGGACCCTTTTACTAGTATATTTTCTGGTTGATTATTGCATGGGAAAGCTGATGACTTTTAAAATCAGGCCACTCCTCCTAACCAGTTCAAATAGCTTGTCGGTTTATATTCTTAGAGGTTCTAGGTAATCAAATAATCTATAAGTAATGAGAAATTTCACTTTTCCATGTATATAATTGTTTTGCTTTGTGACACCAGCTCTGACTGCCACGTTGACAACCAGCAGTAAAGTTCACCAGTGTCTTACTTCTGACTTGAAAGGAGCACTTCTGTATTTCCCCACTAATTTGTGCAGTTACGTCTTTATCCTTTCTCTTTCTGGCTTCTTTTTTTTTTTAACATTTTATTTATTTGAGAGAGAGAATGAGATAAGAGAGAGCATGAGAGGGGGGAGGGTCAGAGGGAGAAGCAGACTCCCTGCTGAGCAGGGAGCCCGATGTGGGACTCGATCCTGGGACTCCAGGATCATGACCTGAGCAGAAGGCAGTCGCTTAACCAACTGAGCCACCCAGGCGCCCCTCTCTGGCTTCTTCTTTTTTTTTTAAAGATTTATTTATTTATTTGAGAGAGCGAGAATGAGAGAGAGAGAGAGTACATGAGAGGGGGGAGTGTCAGAGGGAGAAGCAGGCTCCTCGCTGAGCAGGGAGCCCGATGCGGGACTCGATCCCAGGACTCCAGGATCGTGACCTGAGCCGAAGGCAGTCGCTTTACCAACTGAGCTACCCAGGCACCCCTCTTTCTGGCTTCTTAAGAGGATTTCGTTTTGTTTTTTATCAAGAATGGATGTTCAGTTTATCCAGTTTTTACTTTCACTTTCTAAGTAACCCATTCTGGTGGTATTTGAATCTCTCACATTAGCATGGACTCTTTTTTTGTACTCTGAAGAGCATTAAAAATTTTTTAAGTTAAGTCTCCTTCCCTTATCCATCATACCCGTTTCAGCTCTTGTTCACTGTCTGTGAATGTGTCCCTTCCCCACTAGCCAGCCTCTGGCTCTGAGAGGAAAAGAATATTCTCTCCATGACCCATTCAGCACTGAAACTTTATACCTAATGACATTTCAATGAACAGTTAGGGAATGCCATGAATTTACCCCACCACCTGTATATTCTTGAACACCTGCAATACCTACTCCTGTGAACTGAGGGCCGCTGGGCCTTTCCCACAGCTCCCCACCTCCTTCCCAACATTCCTACCCCCGTATATAAAGGACAGATTGTGCTGTTGACCTGTAATCCCTGGAGTGCTAACACCCCTGGTTGCTGGGCCATTTTGGACCCCGGGGGCCACCAAGAGTCCTGATCAGAATCTATGACTAGGTGGGTACCTTGGTTTTTTAAATTGCTACTCACCACTCTTGACATATGAATATTGGGATTGCCTCCAAGAACCTGTGCAGTTTGTTTTATTTTGTCCTTTTAACAAGTGGAAAGAGTGCAGATAGAAGTCAAATTCTAGATGCATCCAAATGGCTGTGTGATCTTGGGCAAGTCATTACTTCTCTGTCCCTCAGGCACTTCCCCAGGAGCATAACACTTTCCAAGGTGCATATGTAAAGGGCCAGAAAAGATCTGAGAGTGGCTTGTTCCAGGTCCCTGGAGTCAAATTAATTGAGTCCAAACCCCACCTCTGCCATTTACTGCCCTGGACAAGTGATTCGTGTCTGTACTTGGTTTTGTTCATGTATAAAACCCGGACCGTGAGGGGCGCCTGGGTGGCTCAGTTGGTTTAGCGTCTGCCTTCGGCTCAGATCATGATCCCGGGGTCCTGCAATCGAGCCCCGCATCCGGCTCCCCGCTCTGCGGAAGCCTGCTTCTCCCTCTCCCTCTGCCTGCCGTTTCCCCTGCTTGTGCTCTCTCTCTGTGTCAAATAAATAAATAAAATGTTTAAAAAAACAAATAAATAAAACGGGGAACATGAAAGTACAAAATTGACAGAGCAGTTGTGAAGATTAAACAGATAACACGTGAAGCCTTATCATAAAGCTAAAGCTCACCGTGAGCACTCCATGAACACTAGCCCTGTTGCTTTTATTATCACAAGGGTGCCTGTGGAGAGAGAGAGCACTCTGTACAGTACTCGTCGGACCAGGTGAGCTAGCAGGGGCGAGTTTTATCTCGTACTCTCCGACCCGGGGCAGGCGTGGGGGCGCGCGGCTCGCGGCTGTCCTAGCACCTCCCGGGCAGCAGAGGGCCCCCGCCACCGCCGCGGACAGCGAGGGCGGGGCGGGCTGCGCGGCCTTAGCGAGGGGCGGAGCAGACGGCTCGGCGGGGGTGGGACGGGCTGTGCGGCCTAGCGAGGGGCGGAGCAGACGGCTCGGCGGGGGTGGGACGGGCTGTGCGGCCTAGCGAGGGGCGGAGCAGACGGCTCGGCGGGGGCGGGGCGGGCTGCGCGGCCGGGGGGGGGGCGGGGCAGACGGGGGGGCGGGGGGGGGGGGGGGGGGGGTTAGGGGGGGGGGCCGAGCACGGGGGCAGGGCTAGCGGACGCGGGCCCACGCGTGGGGCCATGCAGGTGGCTGTCCACGGCCCACCCAGCTCTAACTCCGATCCCAGACCCGGCTCGGAGCCGGCTCAGGCCTAAGCTCAACAGCGCGCTGAGGTGAGGGCTGTGCCTGACCCAAAGCGAAACCGAAAGTCCGGCCTCCGTGACCTGATCTTCCTGGGGTTGGAAAAGGGTGGCCTGCGAAAGACTGGGGGCGTGGGGGGGTGGGGTACTCCCCGGCCAATAGGATTTTGGCTCCTTGGTGCAGGCCGGCTCTGAGTTAGGGGCCCTCTTGAGAGCTTGGAGCTCGGAACCCACGGGGATTTCTGGGCTGGGCGGGCACGTGGGGGTGGGATTCAGGGGGCCGGGCTGAAGCTCGAATTAGGGGGCGGGCCGTCTTGGACGAGCTGGGCGGGGAGCGCTGCTGGGATTTTGATACTTTGGCTAGAGGGCTGGAGCTTTCAGCGGAAAGAGGTTTGGCCCGGCATCTGCGTCTGTCGGTGGGAAAAGGGGCGGAAGCAGAGGTCTGAGCCTGGGAGCGATCACTTCGCGGGAACGGGGCTTGTGGGAATGGGGAAGGTGGTTTCCGGGGCCTGGATAATATAGGTCAAGGGTCCCAAACCTCGTAGGAGTCTGAGCAGCCCCCCTACCCCGCCTCCAATAGGTGGCCATGACCGGTAGAGCCCGCAAAGAGGCGGTGCAGGCCGCGGCCCGGGAACTCCTCAAGTTCGTGAACCGGAGCCCCTCTCCTTTCCACGGTAAGTGACCACCACCAAGGGGAGTGGTGGCCGGTGTGCCTCCTAACCGGTTTCCATCGCTATGCAAGGGCTCTTTTTCTACAGCCGTGGCCGAGTGCCGCAGCCGCCTCCTCCAGGCTGGCTTCCATGAACTCAAAGAGACGGAGAGCTGGGATATCAAGCCGGAGAGCAAGGTACGTTGGGTGGGGTGGGGACAGAGAAGCAGGTCCCTAGGCCGGGACTCAAAGTCCTTTGTGCCGGCCGGCTAGATAATCCAATCAATCTTACCGGCCCCCCCCCTCGCCCCCCGCCCCAGTACTTCCTGACCAGGAACTCCTCCACGATCATCGCTTTTGCTGTGGGAGGCCAGTATGTTCCTGGCAATGGTTTCAGCCTCATTGGGGCCCACACGGACAGCCCCTGCCTCCGGGTGAGGAACTGGGGCTGCGCTGGGGGAGGGGCGGCATCAGGGGAATACAGGGCAAAAGGGAGTGGAGAGGTACAAATTGGGGGCTCTATTCCTGCAGCGGGGGGAGACTTGTCGCCCCCTTCCTCCACACTTTGGGCCCTTCTCTGTCAGCGATATTCTTTCTGTGTTCCTTAGGCCTCCGCCCGTCTGTCTCACCTCCAAATCATGCCATTTGGCCTTCTCTGACTTCTCATTCCCCATCTTCACACTTAGGTGAAACGGCGGTCCCGCCGCAGCCAGGTGGGTTTCCAGCAGGTGGGCGTGGAGACCTATGGTGGTGGGATCTGGAGCACGTGGTTTGACCGGGACCTGACCTTGGCTGGACGCGTCATTGTCAAGGTGGGAACTGGGGTTGGACCTGGGAGGTTCTCACCTTCAGCAGCCTGAAGATTGACTGTGACCTTCCTTCAGGATACCTGTGGAGAGCCCCCCCCCCCCAGGGAAGGGGGAGTGGGGCAGTCTGGGTTCGAGGATCATGTTGGTTAGTCTGGGTGAAGTGGGGGTTTTAACCCGTTGTGGTTGGGAGGCGCCCTGGTTTGACCTGGCCTGGTGGGCCACAGTGCCCTACCTCAGGCCGGCTGGAACAGCGGCTGGTGCACGTGGACCGGCCGATTCTCCGCATCCCCCACCTGGCCATCCATCTGCAGCGCAATGTCAACGAGAACTTTGGGCCCAACATGGAGATGCACTTGTGAGCCTGGGGCAAGGGCCGTGGTGACTGGGAGGGATGGCTGTGGCACCAGGTGATGGAAGGGGCCCCGGGGGACCTGGGACCCTGCGACCTCACGGTCGCCACAGCCAGGTTCTACTCTCGGGACCCAGCTGATGATGTCCAAGGGCCTCATAGCTCTGCCATTTGGGAAGCAAACTGGAATCGAAGGGCAAGGGCAGTTTCCACTGGGAGATGCCCAAGCTCAGGGGTGCCGTGTCCTCCGGCTCTCCCCACGCTTCCCTCACGTGTCCCCCCACAGAGTCCCCATTCTTGCCACAGCAGTCCAGGAGGAGCTGGAGAAGGGGACCCCTGAGCCTGGGCCTGTCAATGCTGCAGTAAGAGAGTCCCCTGCTCACAGGAAGGGGGGAGGAGAGGGGGAAAGGACTGAATCCCTGAGAAGGGGAGGAGGGGAAGAGCAGACCTTCTTCCTCCCAGCATGCTTCTGCCCTGCAGGATGACCGGCACCACTCGGTCCTCCTGTCCCTTCTCTGCGCCCATCTGGGACTGAGCCCCGAGGATATCTTGGAGATGGAGCTTTGCCTTGCTGACACGCAGCCTGCGGTAGGGAATGGCTGCAGGGACGCATGGGTGGCGATCGCGGGGACCCTGGCCTGCCCCAGCGTATCCCCTGAAGCACTCACCACCTCAGCTGGTCCCCTGGTTCCTCTCACCCCTCTGCTTCCCAGGAGACACCATGTCCCTCTGCCTCCAGGCCAGAGGTTCTCAAAAGGGCACTTTTCGTGCTCCAGACCTGCCTCCTTGGATGCCTGCGTGGGCCCTGGGAATCAGCCCCTCCACAGATTTCTCCCCTCCTAGGAGTTTCTGCTGCAGGTGGTCGCTGTGTACTTTGCACCCACCCTGGCCCTGCACCTCTGCGGGCAGAAGGCCCAGATGCGGCCCCCCTTTTTCTGGAGCCTGCCCTTGAGTCCCTCCTGGTTGCCCACAGCAGGAGATTATGAAATCTTCGGAGGTTTGGTCCTCTTTGAATGCGCACTGTTTCTGGGCTGGTCTCGTCTTCTGTTTATTTCCTGAGCTTTTCTTGCATCCGTTCAGCTACCCCCTTTTCCCTGTCCCACGGGAACTGGTAGGAACCGTAGATGGCATCCTCCCATCCCTCACCTCCTGCCCAGCTCCATTCCCCGTTGTCCGCTCAGCCCGACCCAGCAGGATCCCAGCGCCCGAAGCCGGGGGACAGGGCGGGTTGCGCACAGAGCCAAGGAGGCTCGCTCAAACCCAGGCCTTTGGGAGCAGGGAGAAGCAGGTGAGTTGGGGTGGAGGGTTGAAGGTTGGGCCGACTGTCCTGTCTTTCTAGGTCCTGGGTGGTGCCTACGAGGAGTTCATCTTTGCCCCTCGGCTGGATAATCTGCACAGCTGCTTCTGTGCCCTGCAGGTGAGCAGCAGGGGTGCCCCCAGGCGGGGCACACTGCCGGGAGAAGCTGTGGTCGGGGGACTGCCTCAAGGCCCAGCAGGTCCTTGGAGGGCCACTGGCCACCTCCTCCGTCTGCTGGCGCTCGGGGGACTGTGGGGAGGGGCCGGGGCTGAGGTAGGGGAAGGCGGAGAGGCCAGCTCAGGCACCATGGGGTCTCCTCACCTGGCTCCACTGCTTCTCTTTTATATTAGCCTCTGCTTCCGGGGAGGGGCCTTCGTGTCTCATGAGACGGCATCACCCCCCTCCCTCTGCTCCCCCTGCCCTCCAAGCTTACGCCCACCCAGCCTTCTGTCTGTGCCCTTGGGGTCTCCGTGGGGCTGGCTCTCTTCCTTCCGGTCACCTTGGAGTCCCCGCCTTCTTTCCCTACCCTAGTCAGTTCTATTTCTTTCTTTCCTCTTGCCCTCTCTCTTTTCATTTCTCTCTCTCACACCCCGTCCTATTCTCGGAGACAGGCTTTGGGCCTTAATGGAGACCAGGGCCGAACCTGGGACCTATATCAGCTTCTGCAGCCCAGCCAGCTGTGTCCCCTTGATGGAGTCCCAGTCACCTCTGTGGACCTTGATCTTTTCACCAGGGCCAGTTAGTTCATGTGCTCTGTGTGCTGTTTTTGACTTCCCAGGATTCTCCACTCTTCTCCTCCATTTTATTCATCCTCCTGCCTTTCCCGTAGGCAGGTAGGGGAGCACACCCAAAGGGTGGTTCTCCCAGCCCAGCTGAAAGGTTTCCCGCAAGCCAGCCAATGCCCTAAGGGACAAAGGCCGGTCAAAGGCCCAGCCCGCTTCATCCCGGCCGTGACGACAGCAGGCAGGCAGGCCGGGAGCGTGAACCTGCCAGGTGTTGGTGGGCAGGGTTATGGAAGAAGGAGCAGTTAGGAGGATGCTCTTGATTCCCCCCAAACAGGCTTTGATCGACTCCTGTGCGGCTCCTGCCTCTTTGGCCGCAGAGCCCCACGTGCGCATGATCGCTCTCTATGACAACGAAGAGGTACGTGGAGGGCCCTGTGGAGGGTCTCTTCTGTGGAGGGGGTCCCCTCTGTGAAGCTTCCCGCAGCCAGCTTGTGCCAGGCACCCACCGTAAGCCAGGACTGTTCTGGAAACCACAGAGATGGAAGGCCTATGCTCCCTTAGCACTTGGTCGCCCTGGCTCAGCATGTATCAGCTTCTAGAGGTGTGACCATACCTCCCGTGTGCCACATGGTGAGCTCCTCGAGGACAGGGACTCTGCCCTTCATCCTGTAGCCCCAGGCCTCAGCGCATGGTGGGGCCTCGCTCTGTGCGCTCCCGTGAGGTGCGCTCTTAGACGCTGTCACAGGGCCTGAACGGATGGGTCCTTCTCTCTCCTGGAACTGTACGGGTCAGAGTGAGCAGTTGAGGACAGGTCTCTGCTGTCCTGAGCGCTTGGCTACCGTGTCAGGATGCAGGCCAGGATGCAGGCCGGCCGGCTGTTCCCGCTCCCGCCATCCTGTCTATACCGAGTGAGGAGGACGAGAGGAAGGGGCAGAGGAAGAGTGCACGCCCATCCTTTGAAGGCGCAACCCGAAGGGGGCGTTCCTCACTGCCCGTGTTCCACGGAACACCATGGGCATGGCCCTTTTAGCTGCAAGGGAAAGCTGGGAGTGTCCTCTCTAACTGGGCAGTCCTGTGCTTAGCTACAATTTGGGTGTTTTCCCGTGCAGCATAGCGTGGATAGTTCGCGATCTCTGTTACATGCATCAGAGACGATTGGCCGGTGTGGTGGGGCACCTGTGTGAAGCCCCAGGTGTGAGGGTTGGGGGAGGAGGAGGGGGGGAAGGTGCAGGAAGCCCACAGAAAGTGCTCTTTCTGCCCCAGAGATGACATAGGACTAGTTCGGCCCCAGCCCACCCTCAGGTTTTCAGGCGCACAGTGTTGGGGAAGTTGCTGACAACACCCCTCATTCCTCGTCCACTGAGTCATCAGGGTCTTGGGCACCAGTGGTGATCCTGGGTGTGGGGCCCCTTTCCCTGAGCCCAGACCCCAGAGCAGTCTCTGCTGTCACCAGGTGGGCTCCGAGAGCGCCCAGGGGGCACAGTCATTGCTGACAGAGCTGGTGCTGCGCCGAATCTCAGCCTCACCCCAGCACCTGACGGCCTTCGAGGAAGCCATCCCCAAGTCCTACATGATCAGCGCAGACATGGCCCACGCCGTGCACCCCAACTACCTGTGAGTCTACTGGGCCAGGCCTGCAGGCCTCACAGCTGGAGACCCGAGTGGAACCTGCCTTCAGGCTCAGCCCCAGCCCCAGGGCCCCAGCCTCTCCCCTCTTCCCCTTCCTCCTCATTCTGGCCAGAAGGTTGGTGGCTTCCTTTTGAGGGTGCCAAGACACAAATGGGTCAAAGTCATGTAATGCCCAACCCAGGTATGTTGAATAGACTCTCTCTACAGACTTCTTTCCACCCACTGCTAAAGGATGCCTGGGACACTGTTTGGCATGGCCCTCAGGTCCTACCAGGCTGGGTGGGAAAGAATGCTGTGGTGCATTAGTGATGTTTCCAGGGCATAGCTAGAGGTGGGTGTTGGGAGACCCACCTCCTGTTTGCCATTCACAGCCTTGACTCCGTCTCTTATAGGGACAAGCATGAGGAGAACCACCGGCCCTTGTTCCACAAGGTGAGATGCACCTGTTTCTCCTTAGGGACTTGAAGGCCTGGCTGGTTCTGGGCCCCGTCTCCTTCCCTGCGGGCCCATCACCCATGAGTGCCTCACCCTCGCTTCCTCGTTTCCCTCTCCCCAGGGCCCTGTGATCAAGGTGAACAGCAAGCAACGCTATGCCTCGAATGCGGTTTCAGAGGCCCTGATCCGAGAGGTGGCCAATAAGGTCGGGGTGCCCCTGCAGGTGAGGCTGGGCCCTGCCTGGGAAGACCGGGTGGAAGGAGTGGGACTTGGGGGGGGCATAAACAGATGATGCGTCCCCAGGGAAGTGGCGGGGGCGGGGGGGCGCCTGGGAGCCAACCTTTGGTGGCTGGGCTTCCAGTAGAGCGAGAAGAATGGGTTTTGGATCTGGGCAGAGCTGGAGTCAGTGCTGGGTGTGCTATGGGGCTAGCCCCGTGACTGTGGACGAGGTGCTCCATTTCTCTGGGTCAGTTTCCACACCTGTAAAATGGGGCTGATGAGGAGGCCTCTTCTGCTGGATTTCTGTGAGACCTGAAGATACAGTGTGCTCGTGACGTGAGTTTAGTCCTGCTTTGTTCCCATCCAGCTCCCTGTGTTTCTCTTCCACACCCTGGGCTCCTCCGTAAGTGAAGTTCAGGGCTGGGGAGACTGGAACTGCCACCTGCTCATTTTCATTCTTGCCGTGGCAATGGCCCACGTCGTCAGAAATAGGTGGAGGTAGAGCTCTAAGGGACTGGGGCCCAGGGAGTCCAGTGACACACAGCAAGCAGGTCCTGGTGGGTCAGGGCATCCTGCCTCCCGGCTCAGGGCGTTGTCTGCCACACAGAGCCCCCCCTTACCCCATGTAGACCTGAATGTTCCCTTCTCAGGGAGGCCTCTCTGAGGAAGTGACACTTGGAGCTGAGGCTTTAGAAAGAAGCAGCTGTGGGTGAGTCTGCAGGGAGAGCATCCCTGCAGAGGGAATGAGTGCAAAGGCCGCAAACGGCACAGGAGTGCGCTCGGCCTGTCAGGAGGGTTCAGAGCCGGAGTGGGAGAGGCGGGGAGAGAAGCCTGCCCAGGCCAGTCATGCAGGGCCTCCTAGGCCATGGAAGGGGGTCTGCATGTTCTTCTAAGGCAGTGAGAAGACATTGGGGAAATTTTCTTTAATTAAACTCACAGCAGAAGCAGGACATGTGTACTTTAAAAAAAAAAATCAGGAAACACAAATAGAAATAAGAAAACATGAACCCACAGAAATTTGTGTATATGCTTCCAGATTTTTTCTGTGCATATACTTAACACATAAGTGGAATCATTTTGAATATATTGTTTGCTTTTCTCCTCACTCTGTATTCTCTAAATTCTTATTTCAGTCCACTTTTGTTTCAGTAAATTTGTACCTAATCCTAACGCACAGATCATTTTTTTTTAAAAGTAAGCTCTATGCCCAGCATGGGGCTTGAACTCACGACCCCCGAGATCAAGAGTCACATGTTCTACAGACTGAGCCAGCCAGGTGCCCCCAGATCATTTTCAGTGTTCCCTAGTTATCCCCAAAATATTCTTTACAGACTCTTGTTCCACCTGAGTATCTAGTTCAGGACCGCATGTTACATCTGGTTCATATATTGCTTAAATATCTCATAGTGGAGTGCAGCCCTCACCACCCCCTTTTAAAATAACGTCGATTTGGGGCACCTGGGTGGCGCAGTCGGTTAAGCATCGGACTCTTGGTTTCGGCTCAGGTTGTGATCTCAGGGTTGTGAGATCGAGCCCCGAGTCGGGCTCTGCCCTCAGCGCAAAGTCTGCACAGAGCCTGCTTGGGATTCTCTCTCCCTCTTCCTCTGCCCCTCCTGCTCGTGTGCTCTCTCTCTCTCTCTCTGTCTCTCTAAATAAATAGATAAATCTTAAAAAAAGGTAAAATAAAATAACATTGACTTGTTGAAGAAATAAGTCTCATCATCCCACATGATGTCTCACTTTCTCGATTTGTCTGGTTGCTTCTTTGTGGTGGTGTTTAGCTGATGCCTCTAGGCCCTGTATTTCCTGTAAATTAGAATTTATGCCTGAAGGCTTGATAGATTCAAGTTAGACATTTTTGGCCAGAAGACATCATGACTGGTGTGTCCTTCATGTTACATCATACATGTATTATCTGGTGATCTGCCCTTAGTGATGATAAGATTGAGCACCTGATTGGGGTGCCCTCCAAACCCTCCATCATATAGGGGCTTTCCTCCTCTGGCTGGACAGTAACTGTGTCAGTGATGAGTTCTCTATAAACCGGACACCTAATGGTTTTGACACCCATTGACAATCCTTGCCGAAATCAATAATTTCATCCCTCCAATTCATCCCTTCTATGAGTCATCCCTTCTGCAGATAGTAGCTGCTATTCTTCTGAGAAGCGGAACTTTCTCCCCATCAACTAGGGCTATTTGGTGATCATGAAATGTGGTTTCTACTGGAAAGACCAGATAAACGCCCATTCTTTCCCTTTAATAACCACTTTTCAAGGCGAGGTATGTTAATAGCCACTTCAAAAGGTGACACATAGGGCTTCTTTTCTTCTCCTTTTTCTGACATTAAATCAGATTTTCATTGGTTCAGTGTGGATCCAATGCACTGTAGTAATTTTATTTTATTTTTTAAAGATTTTATTTATTAGAGCAGAGGGGGAGGGAAAGAGAATCTCAAGGAAACTCCCCACTGAGCACAGAGCCTGACACGGAGCTCAGTCCCACGACCCTGAGATCACGACCCAAGCTGAAATCAAGAGTCAGATGCTTAACCGACTGAGCCACCCAGGCGCCCCTGTAGTCACTTTATTTCATCCTCAGATAGTCATAACTTTGACCAATGGGAGTCCTTTCGACAACGTGTCCTTTGACAGGACTCTCAAAAGTTTTCTTGCTTTCTGTACAACAAGAAATTGCAGGCTCATCTCCTTCATTTCTCTCCCCAGACATGGCAGCTTTGGAAGGATGGTGATTTTGGAGACTGTGGTCTGACCCCCTGAGTGTCTGTTGTTATCATGGGGGACAGTGCTTTGGGGTCACTTCTGTTGACATAGCTAGAAAAAAATATGTTTTGAAAACCATGAGTTCATACTATAATTCTTACTCAAAAAAAGTAATAGTTACTACTTAATTTATCTGATTTTATAATTCTGTTTTTCCTCACACTGAAAATCTTAATATCGTACATCATATTATGACTTTCTTATTTATTTTTTTACCAGAATATAAAGGAAATGGTTTCGGAATGCCAATAGCAGTATTTCTAAAAACACTAAAACTGCTGAACGATTGTTCTTTGTGTGTGTTTGGGGGCGGGGAGAGAGTGTATGTTAAGCAAGAGGCTGATATAAACGGCACATTTTTTTTTTTTAATTCCCTCGCCTGCTATGGATTCTTAATGGAAGGCAAGATGGGGGTAGCCGGAATGAGGGTGGTGGTAGTTCAGACGGAGAAAATGGGACCAATGCAGAATATACTGTCCTTTGGGCCTGCCATTTAATGTGGGCTTCCTGTTTTCATTCTGGTCACATACACTCCCTGAGGGGGCAGAAACAGGCCCCTGTCAGCCCAGCAGCTCTTAGGCGACTTCCTCTTTGGGTTTAATGAGCAGACACTGCTTGCCGTTCGAGCCTCTCCACCCTTTCCTAGGATCTCATGGTCCGGAATGACTCTCCCTGTGGAACCACCATTGGACCTATCTTGGCTTCTCGGCTGGGGCTGCGGGTCCTAGATTTAGGCAGCCCCCAACTGGCCATGCACTCCATCCGGGAGACCGCCTGCACCTCAGGAGTACTCCAGACCCTCACCCTCTTCAAGGTGACTCCTACCTGACCCATCCTCGCGGCAGCCGGGCTCCCTCCTCCAGTGCCCGGATGGGTTGCTGGGGCAACATCACCATTGCTAGGTCGCCGGCTTGGGTGATGGGAGCTGGCTGTCTTGGGGCTACCATGTAGGAGAGGAAAGGTCCCTATTCTTCTCCAGGCCCAGGGGCCCTGATCACCCCCCAGCACCCAAGTGTGGGTGAGCACCATGCCTCTCTGGCTGGGCCCTGTGTTGGCGGGAGGTGTGCCGCGGGGCACCCCCAGCTGGCCTCCACTGATTCCAGATCCCATGTTGCTTTCCATTTTAGGGCTTCTTTGAGCTGTTCCCTTCTCTGAGCCGTAGCCTCTTAGTGGATTGAGGCCTCTTGGAAAGACTTCTCTTGCACTTGAGAAGTGGTCAGCTGAGCTGAAGCTGGATTATTAAAGTGGATTTCTCACTCAGATTCAATCTGTTGTACTTGTTTGGAAACCACAAGGGTGGGAGTTGAATCTGGCTTTGACCTCTGAAACCAGAACAGAGGGGCTAGGGAGGGGGAGGTAGAGGAGGCCGCAGCTCCTGGGAGCTGATGGAGGCCCGAGCTCGAATCTCTTTTCCTCAAGGCCATGCCTGAAGTCAGCGACAGGTAGGTGGGTCCACAATTGGAAGGTCCCTTCTCCCATCCCTAGTCCTCTTTTCTGGGAAGTGGCCTCAACGCTCTTCCATTACCAGAAGAGTCCAGGAGCCCTTCTCAGTGCTGTGAGGTCTGCACACCCAGCGCGAGGCCCCCAGATCTGCCCTGGGCAGCCCGTGCGTTCCCCTCCCTGCCCCTCAGTCTCGTTAACTTTTATAAGCAGTTTCTTATTATTCAGTGTGTTTTTTCTCAGGTTAACAATTTCCCCGGGTACATTTCTCTCTTCTCCTTTCTCTTCTTTCCTTCTTTCTTCCCCTCCCTCCTCCTCCATTCCCTCCTCTTACTGCCCCTCTCCTTGTGTTTGTTCATCCCCCTTCTTTGCCTTACAGTTTGCCTGATTTGTGGCTTCCCCCGAGAGCCCCGGCAGTATTTCCTGTTAGTGCTAAGTGTGCTGGTGACAGACAAATGCTGCCGTGGGACGCCGTAGGGTTACGAGGCTCTGGCTGGCTGAGGCTGGCCTTCGGAGGCACGCTGCTTTGGGACCGAGCGCCCCCTAGTGTTGATGGCCTAGGAGTCCCGCAGAGCGGAGACCAGGTGGCAGCACCTGATCACCTAAGTCTGGAGTATTTTCTCAGTATGCCGTAAGCATGAGATAGGAGTATTTTTATTTCCTTCCTTGTCCTTTGGTTGAACTGGGTGATTTTTGGAGGACGTATGGCGATATCTGGACTCAGGCAGCCACTGCCATCCCATGGGGACCGCCTGTGCTGTTTGTAATAGTAAAATGTGGACGGTGTTGGTAGAAGACACTGCTAGTAACCCACCCCCGTCCCTCACTTTGATCACTTGGGTGGACTTGGCCCAACTTCCACCTGCCAATAGTAGCACTTCTTTCCCCGGGGGACGTGCGTTTGCTGCGTGACGTTTCCCACTGGAGGCATTTGGAAGTGCTAGGAAACATGCTCCCCACCCCAGAGACTCCAACCAGAGACTGTCAAGACTCTTAAGAAGACTCCAGCTCCCTCACATCTGGGAGATCCTTCTGACATGGGTAGTTGACACCGGCCCCCTGACCCCAGCAGAATTAAGCTCCAGGATCAAGCCCGGTAACAGGCCCCTTTACTACCCGCCCTCCCTTCCTCGTCTCGCATCCCCACGCCCCTACCGGTGTTTCCCTCCACCTCCCAAATAAACTCCTTGCACTTGGATCCTCATCTCAGGTCTGCTGCTGGGGGAGCCTAAACTAAGCTAGTGTTCCTTTGAGAGTGGGAATAAGACAAGGATGCCTGGTTTTCTATTTCCAGTCAACATTGTACTATTGGTCCCCAGCTTGGGGGTAAGGTGAGACGGACGATAAAAGGAACACTGAAAGGGGAGGAGTAAACTTCCTTTTGATACCATCTGTTACATAGAAAATCCAAAGGCTATATCACTTGAATTAATAAGAGTTTATCAAAATAGCTGGCTGAAAAATCAATATACCAAAATTAATTCTATTTCTTTAGACCAGCAATGAGTAACAGCTAGAAAATGAAGTTTTTTTTAAAAGGACAACTTCCACAAATCATAATAATCAAGTACCTACAAATAAGCATGA
The DNA here is from genome assembly GCF_003265705.2 of Callorhinus ursinus. Classification (NCBI taxonomy): domain Eukaryota; kingdom Metazoa; phylum Chordata; class Mammalia; order Carnivora; family Otariidae; genus Callorhinus; species Callorhinus ursinus. The sequence goes on from NW_027397064.1 coordinate 16,896,005, forward strand.
AAAGATTTCTATAGAAAAAATTATATGAAAGGAGATCCAAATAATTTGGAAGATAAGTGTTATTTGTGGATGTGAAAATCAATATTGTAAAAATACTGGTCATCCTCCAAATTGATAAGTAGATTCATTGCCATCCTAATAATGCTCCTCTCTGCTTATAAATAGTGGAAGTTGACACATGGATTCTGTCATATATATGGAAATAGCTAAAACAATTTGAAGAAGACAACCGCCTTACCAGTTATCAAAGCTTATTACAAAACTGATTAAGACAGTATACTAATTGGTTCAAGGGTTGACTGACCAGTAGAACCAACAGAGGCAAGTGAATATCTGATACTTGATTTATGATGAAAGTGGCAACTCAGATGATCTTTTCAATAAATTGTGCTATGAAAATTGAATATCCATATGGAAAAAGTTGGAACCCTCCCTCCCACAATACGCAAAATCAATTGAAAATGGATTTTAGATCTAAATATAGATGGCAGAATAATAAAGCTTTTAGAAAATATTAAAGGAGAGTTTATGATCTTGGTTAGGGGAAGATTTAAATAGGATACAAAGAACACTATGCATAGAGGGAAAAATTGACATATTTGACCTCATTGAAATTAAGACATCATTAAGAGGATTAGAAGGCTTATTTGCAACACATGTAATTGACAGGACTCATATTCAGAGTACATAAGACCTACGATCAGTAAGAAAAGTCATATATCTAAAAGAATGGGCAATGGGGTGCCTGGGTGGCTCAGTCGTTAAGCGTCTGCCTTCAGCTCAGGTCATGATCCCAGGGTCCTGGGATCGAGCCCCACATCGAGCCCCCCCTTCCCTGCTCGGCGGGAAGCCTGCTTCTCCCTCTCCCACTCCCCCTGCTTGTGTTCCCTCTCTCGCTGTCTCTCTCTCTCTCTCTGTCAAATAAAACAAAATCTTAAAAAAAATTAAAAAAAATAAAAGAATGGGCAAAATACTTAAATGGGCACTCCATAATAAAAAGCCATTAAATATATGAAAACATGCTCTACTTCATTAGTCATCTTAGAAATATTGGGTTGAATCGCGAAGTTATGTTTGACCATTTTGACCTACAAAATGGCTATTTCATAGGGTTTAATCTAATATAAATTAAAACCATGATATGTCACCGCTGTGACATGTCATTACCCATTATGATACATAAATTTTTAAAATCTGACAATACCAAGTGTTGGTAAGGATGTGGAACAACAGGAACTCTCATACAATGTCAGTGAGAATGTAAAGTGACAACAGTTTAGGACATCAGTTCGGCATTAGCCTCATTGACGCAGCTACTCTAGTCCTTTAGACCTTCTCAGTAAAAGTGGGGTAAGGAAACGGAAGGACTCCGTAAACTGCTTTTTGCTCCTTTTCCTGCTTCTCTTCTTGCTAAGACTGTACACCCACTTTGCACATGCCGCATAATGCAAACAGCATATGTCCTCCCTGTAAGGGACAAAGAGTTAATGATTTCTTTAGAATAGCTAGCATCTAAGGAAGGACCAGATGAGAATGACCAGACGAAGCCCTCCTATGCATATTCCAGACAACCCACGCTAGACATCTCAACACCAAGCCCCCTTGGCTCCAAGGAATAATACCTGGGTCCTTGTCTTTGTTCTAACCGGTTCCTGGGTGCTTGAGAGGACATGTACACTGGGCCACACTCCTCAGTAAATACCCCAGATCCCAAGCAAAGATGAGACTCTCTCTCCTTTCCTTTCTGAGTCACTCAGACACTGCATCTGTACCTGAACTCTCTCTACCTTCAACAAACTCTGCTTTCATCTCCTGCTGGCTTGCATTTGATTTCTATCTTGCATGCAGCCAGAAACCCTCTTGGCTGGTCCTGTAGGACCCTTTCTGGGTCCCTGGCCCCCACCTGCTGACATCAAAAGCATTTGCATGTGCCCCAAGAATATTCATAGCAACTGTTCCTAAGATTCCCAAACTGGAAACAACCCAAGGGTCCATACACAATACAGTAGATACTGGGAGATATCCCAGTTTTGTGGGGGCTGAAACATACAATTTGGGGACCCTCTTTAAGTAGAAGAATACAAAATTACAAATAAAAATTTAGCATGAAAGCAATTATAAGAATGAGGACATTTAAGGAAGAATTATACGCAAAAGCCACATGATCATCTCAATAGATGCAGAGAAAGCATCTGATAAATCCAACATCCTTTCATGATTAAAAAAAATATATAACACCCAGAAATAGAAGGGAACTTCCTTAATCCGATAAAGGGTATCCATGAAAAACCCACAGATAAACATCATACTCAGTGATGAAAGACTGAAAGCTATTCCCCTAAGGATCAGAAACAAGACAAGGATGTCTGTTCTCACCAATTTTAGTCAACATTAGAGCTTCTATCCAGGGCAATCAGGCAAGAGAAAGGTGTAGCTAGAATGAGAAATATAGTATAACAAATTACTTTTGCAAATCATATAAAAATATTTGACCATGTGAACACATTGCTAGGGCTCCTCCCAGAGCCTTGGAGGGGATCTGTGAAGATGAGGACCCCCAAAGCTGGAGGTTCCTCAGCCTCTGAATCGTAGTGTAAAGTTATCACACAATGGAAGACTATAAAGCAATGAAAATGAATACAGTACTGTTTATTCAATGTTATGGGTAAGTCTTTAAAGTATAATATTGGGGGGGACGCCTGAGTGGCCCAGTTGCTTAAACATTTGACTTTGGCTCAGGTCATGATCCTGGGGTCCTGGGATTGAGCCCCATGTTGGGGTCTCCATTCAGTGGAGAGTCTGCTTCTCCCTCTTCCTCTGCCCTTCCCCCCACTCATGCACGTGAGTGCTTTCTCTAAAAAAATAAACAAAATATAATATTGGGGTGCCTGGCTGGCTCAGCCAGTAGAGTATATGACTCTTGATCTCGGAGTCGTGAGTTTGAACCCCACAGTGGGCATAGAGATTACTTAAAAAAAATCAAATATATGACGCCTGGGTGGCTCAGTGGGTTAAGCATCTGCCTTTGGCTCAGGTCATGATCCCGGGGTCTTGGGATCAAGCCCCATGTTGGGGGGGGGTCCCTGTTCAGCGGGGAGTCTGCTTGTCCCTTTCCCTGTGACGCTTCCCCTGCTCGTACTTACTCCCTCTCAAATAAATAAATAAAATCTTAAAAAAGTACAATATGTTGAACAAAAGCAGTCAGCACAAAATAATACATATTGTAATTTGTGAGTTGAATAATGTCTCCCCAAAATTGCTGTCTCCCTAGAACCAAATTGGAATGTGTCCCAATTTGGAAATTGGGTCTTGCAGATGTAATTGGTTAAAGTTCTTGAGAAGAAATCATCCTGGGTTAGGTGGGCTCAAAATCCAATGATTAGTGTCTTTATAAGAGAAAGGAGAGGGAGATGTGGACACACAGAGACATAGCAGAGATGCTGTCACAGGCCAAGGAGTGCCAGGAGTCCCCAGGAGCTGGCAGAGGCAAACAAGGATACTCTGTTGAGCCTTTGGAGGGAGCATTCCTCTGCCAACACCTTTATTTTGGACTTCTGGCCCCAGAAGTGTGAGAGAATACATTTTTGTTGTAGAGGGCAAAATGGAGTCTCTCACGTCAAGCAGGTGCCTGTGTCAAGCAATGACACAAGCAGATAAGGTACTGATACCAGGAGCTATCTCTGGGACCAGCATCAGCCGACACCCCAGAACTGATAACGAGCGGAACCAGAACAGGTCTGCGGAGACCCCAAACCAATGAAATCCCTTTAAAAAGGGGAGGATTTTGGCAGCAAACTGTCAGACCCTTCAGACCTGACCCCTCTATGTCTGACCACTTAAAAAATGCAATGGCCACCAAAGCCTCTGCCCAATCGATCTCCAAACAGAACCGAGATCCTTCCCTGCTTGCACATCAGAAGCAGTCAGTGCCAAGAGCAGACCCGGACCAGACAGGACCAACGCCTTATCTCAACCGTGCGCCCCACAGACTGACTTCACATTTGGTTCATTCACTTCCTGCACCCCCTCTGTTATCTTATTTGTTGTGTGGTTTGTCTTCTACCTTGCTCTGTGCATTGTGTAAGAAGCCGAGTTTAATCACATGGTGAGATGTCACCGAGTTTGGAATCCTGAACCTGCTTTATAATTGCGATTTAACTTTGCTTTATGACTGAATAAAGCTGACATTGTGGAAAGACACAATACGTGTGTGCGCCTTCCTAGTGTGCTCATGACATTTGTTTGAAGTCACCAAGCTTGTAATTTGTTGCAGGAGCCCTAGGAAGCTAGTTCACCATATAATTACATTTCTAAACACCACTCTTTAGAAATGTGTGTTTAAGTAACACAACACACATCAATTGTTGCACAAGGACAAAGATAAGGAAGGGAGTTATGCCCCCAAAGTCAAGAGAGTGATTAACTTTGGGGGGAAGAAGGGGAGATGTAACCTGGCAAGAACAAGGAGGTGTTTCTGCGGGTACTGGCAGCGTTCGGTCCCTTGGAGAGCACAACATGGCTGTTCACACTCTAATAATCTGTTGAGCTGCACCCTTATGTCTTATCCACTTTAGTTTATTTGTATCACTTTTCACAACCATCAGGTAAAAATACTCATTAAAAAAGGGGGGGAATGGGGGCACCTGGGTGGCTCAGTCAGTTAAGTGTCTGACTCTTGATCTCAGCTCAAGTCTTGATCTCAGGGTTGTAAGTTCAAGCCCTGTGTTGGGTTCTACACTGGGCATAGAGCCTACTTAAAAAGGGGGCGGGGGGATCATAAAATCCTTCAAACACAAAAGTTGGCATTAGACACATTCTAAATTGAAAGAGGAGAGGAGTTCCTCTAAGATGATTGGGTTATTAGATGTAAAGAAATGCCCCCTTCTTGCCCAATAAACCCGAGAAGCTCAGGATAGGCCCTGGGCAGACAGTAGATGAGAGGGTCAGTGGGGGTCTCCTGGAAAATCCCCTTCCCTTGGCCAGGGTACCCTTGCTTCCCCCAGGGGGTGCCGCTCTCCACTGAACTCAGCTTCCAGGGACTGGAGACCACCCTTCCTTTGCTCCCTTGTACACAGCCTCTTTTCCAGATTTCCACCAGGGATGATGACATCCTCAAGGGGAGACCCTGTTCCCTGATAAAGGGTCTTACAGACCTCAACACAATGATATTATCTCCTTCCCTAGATATCCACGAGGAGGCATGTTAATGGAGCCCCATGCCTTGCTCATTGTGCTCCCTTCCCACCCCTCCCAAATAATGCGCAGACAAGAAGCTCCTGTGGAGTCTCCAAGGCTGAGTCCAGCTTCGGTGAGGCTGCCTCAGGGCTCCCCCTTTCCCCATCAGGGTGAGCAGCCTCTGTGCTCTGGGACTAGCTGGGGTCTCTCCCACCTTCCCGATGAGCTGTGAAGCAGTACTCCTGAGTTCTGCTCTTGATACTCCTGCAGACCAGGCCTGCCCTTCTGGGTTTCAAGGTCTCCCACCCACCATGGGGCTTGGACTGTGGTCGGAGAATCCCAGGAAGGCTGAAGCTGAGGTGGAGCAGAATTCCACTCCCACCATGTCTGTAAAGCATGTGCTGTTCTCACATCCAACATCGCCATTCCATTCTCACGGCTCCCTCATGGGGTGCCCTTCTAACGGATGAGAACACGGAGGCAGAGACGTTTCATACCTGTCTCTGGACCCAGAGTGCCTTTTATTTGTTCAACAACTATGTACTGAGCATTTACTCTGAGATCGGTCTGGAGCTAGATACTGACATGTCCCCCTCGCTCTCACAACTACACTCCAGTGAAGAGGCAGAAATGAACAAGTCATTATAAATAGCGGTGTGTGTCGGGGAGAAGAGGGGTAGAAGTGAGGCAGAAATGATGCGAAGGGAGAAGAAATACAACTCTGAGAGGGTGGTATTGATGCTGAAACAAAGGGACAACCATGAGGGCAGGGAGAGAAGGAAAGAGTCTGCAAGAACTCAGGGGTTCATGAATGCAGAGGAAGCCAGTGTGGCTGGAGCATGGAGAGAGAGAGAAGGCAAAGTCCAGAGAGGGAGGGGAAGCTAGGTCATGCCATCTCAATTTTTGTAGCCCTCTGAGGCTCCGCTCACCTGTCCATCTACAGGCTGTTTCTTGGCCCGAAGACTCTGCTCTTACCTGGAAGTCTGTGCCAAGGGTGAGTGAGACCCAGACGATAAAGAGCAAAGGGCAGAGATGAAGGGAGAGCTGATAACCGGGAAGGGGGAGGGATCTGAGAGTGAAAGTGGAGAGGGTGCTGCTTTTCTGCAACCCCGACCTCCTTATGGCTTTTGGCCAATGTCCCTGCTAATGCCATTCTGTGCCCTTAGAGGGACAGGGCCAGGTGGGAATGCAGCTGGCCAGGTCCCGGCAAGAAGTCATCAGCCTGGCCTTCCAATACTGGCAAGGTGCTCCAGCAGCTGGTGCCTCAAGGTGAGAGCAGAAGAGCTGATAGAGAGAGACCAGGCTGTCAGGTGTAAAGGTGGGGGAAGGATCCCCAGCTTGACATGAAAAGCCCCTTCCACAAATTTCTCTGCCTGAAACTTTCTCATCATACTCACCTTTGGAGCCTCACCTGCCCAGATCCTGGGCGAGACAGGGTTGGTGGTCTCCCAGCCTTCGTGGGGAAGCTGTTCTCACTTGCCTTCTTTAGAGGAGCATAGTAGAGGCGATTAGAAGTCCCTGGAAGAGGTCGGCATCCATCTCCTTCGGACTAGCCCCATACCCCTCCCCACTGTGCTATTCAAGTGCTCAAGCCAGGGATCATGGGGTCTCCAGTCAGACCCTCCCTCTCCCCCCGCCCTCCACCATACACACATAGTCCAGATTCCAAACGGGGATGAGTAGGCAGCTCAGAGTTTATGGCATATAGAAGCATGACAGATGGAGGGGGAGAGCGGGAGGGGATTCCTTGGGGGGCGTCTGACCCTTCTTGAAAGCAGGGTTTCATGGTTGTAAGGTTCTGAAGGGAGATCTGCTTGGAGGTCAAATGACTGCTACTGATGATCATGGTGTCTAATGTGCAAGTAATGCCTTAGAGCTTTAAAAACATTGTGTACATCCTCAACTTCATTCAGTTATCCTAACACTACTGTTGTTAAATTCACATTTGACCACTTACGGCACACCAAGCACCGTGCTAAGAAACTTACATGGATTATCTCCTGTAATTCTCTCAACAATGGTTCATCATTTAATGGATGAGAAAACTGAAGCTCGGCCAATTTAATTAAGTTGCCCAGGGCCACAGGAGTAGTAAGAGCAGAGATTCCAATGCTGAGGGAGGCAGAAGGCAAACTCCTGCCCCCCAGCCAGTCTCTGGATTCCTCCAATGCCCTGTGGTCCTTATGCATTTGGGGGAAAGCAGAAGTTCTAATCACACTCTGGTTTCTGGGGTGGCCCATCCAGCCAACCCAAGTGTCACCTCACACTCCACCCTTTCTCCCTGCAGGACTGTTCTGGAAGGATGATGTTCCTCGAGATGTGAAGACCCAGAAGATGGAGGATATGCCCAGGCTCCATGCCTCAGAGACCTGCATGAGGGATGCATAGGCAGCCTTTTTCACCAAAACCACCACGCCAAGGTGGGTGAGGCCTGTGGTCTGTCCACACTGCACATGACTGGTAGACAGAACAGTTGCGAAGGAAAGGAGTGTCAGGGCTGTAGGTAGGAGCCATCAGAAGTCCAGTGGATAGAATGAAGAGAGCACCTGTCTGATTTCAGCCCGAAGCAATCCCATGATACTTTGGTCATGTCTGCAAAGGGAAGGGATTGGGACCCATGGCTACTACTTGGTATCCCTGGCTTAATCTTTGTCTTCTAGGGGCAAGTGCAAAGAGAAACTCTGACTGCTCTTCCCTAAGGTGAGGGGCCCTCAGGGACTTTGAAATTCTTCGTTTGGATCCCGTCTCTTTCCCTCTGGGCCTTTTCACCATTTCCTCTTCACCTTTGACTCCTGCCTTCGTTCCCCTCAGAGCCCAGTGACCAAGGTGAACAAGGAACAATGCTTGGTCTCTGAAACGGTTTCAGAGGTCCTGAACCAAAAGATGACCAACCATGGCAAGGTCCCCCTGCAGGGGAGGGCCTGGCCTTGTCCAGGAAGGCTGAGCCCACCCAGGGCCTGTTTATAGAGGGAGGCAGGGTGAAGGAGGGAATAGACATTGGTTGATAAGGAATGAAAAGACTTCACTGAGGCCGATGGAGAACCTTCTGGAAGAGAGGGCCTGGAGGATGGAAAAGAACAGAGCTTCCAATACAGAGCCCGCCCAATCCAGGCTCTGCCACTGCCCGGCTGTGATCTTGGACACATTCCCTAGGCTCTTCAAATCCCTTCTTCTACATCTGCAAAATCGGAATGTTAATAAAGGCGACCCCTCTGGTGTTGCTGTGTGGATTAAAGACAACATATGAAAAATGCCAGTGGTTGCAGGATTGAGGGGAAATTCTCCCTTTCCCCACTGGAGGGCGCCCCCACTTTCTCTCTCACAGAATTTATCACGGATTTCAGCAACTGCAGGATGCAGGGGCTGGGGGCCTCCAGTGGCCTCTTGTAAGATCAAGCACAGGCACAGAGCTTAAAGGGCCTACAGAAATCTACTTGGGAGGTCTTACAACTTAAAAGAAATATGGGCTCTCTGTTTTTCTAAGAAAATCTTGAGTATGACATGACCCTAATCCTTACCTTGCCCATCCATCCATCCATATCTATATATCTATGTAAATTTCTCTTTCTCCATACACACACATACATACATATATACACGTATATCTCTATATATAAATCTAAAGCTACGATCCCAATGGGACAAGAGTACCCAGAACCACTCCCATTCAGCTTCCCCCTTGCTCTTCTCTGTGGTGTGGAGGAAGTCACCTGCGGAAAAAGCTCTCAGGCATCCCCTTGGTCCCTTGAGCTCTTGGGAGCCCAGGTAAAAAAACTACTCACCTCTTAGTTATCATTCATCTTTAGAGCTGAGAAACTAAGTGGGCAGGGCTGGAGCAGAACCAGACCTGGTCTCCTGACCCAACTTTCCCCTACCCCAACCCCACCTCCTTTCTCTCCAGGGCCGCAGGAGAGGTTGAGCTGCTCTGCACATCAGACTTCTCCACACTAATGATAGCCTGAGGAGGTGGCATTTGAACTTTGACCTAAATGACACAAGGAAGCACCCTGGGAAGATCTGGAGGAAGAATCCCCAAGGCAGAGAGAATGACAAATACAATTGCCCTTAGGTGAGATTGCAGGGTCCTTCAGAGGAGAACAGACAGCAAAGCATGTGGCAGGAGAGCGGCCCAGGACTACTCAGCATTCAAGTCTATAAGACAGGATTTGGGTTTTATTCAAAGTGCAATGGAAATCATCAGCGAGGGAAGGGCAATGTGATAAATATTTTATAAAGATACAGTGATGCTGCTGGAAGATGGATAATGAAATGGACAGGAGTACAACCAATTCGAACTGTTTGGGGCTGAGTTGTCCAGGTGGGATCTGGTGGTAGCTTGAAAAAGGCTGAGGTAGCATTGCTGGGAAGCTCCGAGCTGGACTCCATCCAGAGGCAGCCTGCACCTCAAAGGTGCTCCAGCCTTTTACCCCTTTCAAAGAAACTGGTCCTCCTGTCTGTCACCATGGCAGCCAGGCCTCCTTAGCTTGGATTGGTTGCTGGACCACATCGTTGGTCCTGTGACTGACCCCACGATGCGGGCCGGTTGCCATGGTTCTATCAAGCGTGCAAACAAGGAGCTAACATTCTCCTTCAGGCCCAGGGGACCAACCAGCCCTGTGTCTAATGGAAAATCCCTGGAAGGAGGTAAGATTAGAGATGGGGACCAGGGAAAGGCCTGTAGTCTGACAGCACCTGAGTCCCTTGTCTCAGGCCTTATTCACATCAAGACTGCTATGGAGACTTGCTTGCTCTGAATTTGGTGGGGGGAGGGGGGAGGAGTCACAACCCCTGCCTCAGAACATTCATTGAAAATTCCTTGTTTCTTCCCATTTTAGGCTGTTTTTGAGCCATTCCCTAGTCTGAGTCATGAGTCACGAGTCACAACCTCACAGCTGATTGAGGGCTTAGGGGAAGCCTCCCATCCCCCACACCTTCCTGGTGCTCTCAAGAAGGACAATTTCAGGCTGATCCAAATTTGGATCCAAATCCAAAGGAAAGCCGATTTTCAAGCAAACTCTTTCTACAGACCTGTATGGAGGCAGAATGGGTAGGGTTTGGACCTGACCGGAGCCTCTGAGGTGAGAGAGGTGGGATCAGAACCCAAGGAAGGTTGGGGTATGGGATTCAGAGAGCAGAGCCCTTGTTGCCCCCAATGCCTGGGTTCCAGTCCCTTCCTTCTCCCCTCACAGATCATTTCTAAGGCAGATGAAAGGCAAGATGGAATCACAGCTGGAGGGGTGGCCAGCCACCCCCACCCACAGCCTTCAAATGTGTCTTCTTGGTCTCTCTTATATCTGTGGAAAGAAAGTCTTCCCTCCAGACCTCGGGTCTGGCAGGCCTGAGACCTTGCTCTGCCTGTGAGGTTCATGGTACCTTCTGAGCATTAGGGTCCCCTACAGAGCAGTCATGCCAGCCTCAAACCCAAGAATTCACACAGAGAATTCTGTGACTATAGGCTTTGCACATTTAACATTCTGTTACCTGTGGTCACTTTACCCCTAGGAGAAGGGGACCAGCCACCATTGTTCAATCCAACCAAACTCCAGACATCCCATGTCTCAAGCTTTATATTTCTCAAAGCACTTAGCTCATTGATCCTCACAAATGGGAGCACATGGGAAAGTACCAAACCTACTGTCTGTTCAGGCTGATGTGACAAAATACTATAAACTGGGCAGCTTATACACAACAGAAATTTATTTCTCACTATTCTAGAGGCTGGGAAGCCACTCGGAGGCTCTGGCAGAATCGGTGTCTGGTGAGGACCTGCTTTCTGGTTCATAGACAGTGTCTTTTCACTGCCCTCACAGGGAGGAAGAGGCAACAGATCTCTCTGGGATCTTTTTTATAAGGGCACTACTCCCTTTCATGAGGGGTACACCCTTAGGACCTAACCACCTCACAAAGGCCCCACTTGCAAATACTATCTTATCATTTTGAGGGTTAGGATTTCAACATGTGAATTTTGGGGGGACACAAATATTCAGATCATTGCATCTACCTACTTATAGAACCCAGGGAAACTAAGAGCCACTCCTCTGATAATATAGGCTTAACCATGCTGCCAAAGCATGTCCTAACCCCTGCATCTGTGCATCTAAGGACAGAGCTAAACCTAATGCTCGACTCATCACATTTATCTATGTCTGGTTTTTATGAGTTAGGTTGGCCCTTACCACCTACCCTACTTTTCCCTAGCATACATTCACTGTGTCTGGCCACCACAACACATGGCTCCTGCCTCTAGGCAACTGAAGCTTAGTCAGGGAAGTAAGTTATACATATAACATATGAATGCAATAGCTATTTATTGAACAACTGTGTAGCAGACCAGTAGATGCCCTGCTTCATATCCCCTGGCCCATCTCTGAGTTTGCCTGTAGCTGCAGGTAGGCCATGTCTGTACGCGCCAACAGCTTTCCATCTCAAGCTGGGACTCTGCTTCTTGTCCTGTGGGATTTCTGGAATGCCAGGGGACTTGCCTACCTGTGCTCAAGACAGCTCTGAGGTGTCTGGGATTTAACACCCCCAGAGGAAGCTCTCAACAGTTAAGGATGGAGTTTAGTGGATAAATACCCCAGCAGATCCGTCCCTGGTGGGGAAAACGTGAGACAAGTTCTACACAGATCCTCAGAGGTCCCTAGTAGGGCTCATTCCCAGTTGCCCATGATGATGGTGAATTTTATGTGTCAGTGTGACTGGGTGAAGGGATGCTCAGATAGATGGTAAAACATAATATCTGAGTATGTCTGTGCGAATGTCTCTGGAAGAGATCAGTATTCGAATTAGTAGACTGAGTAGAGAAGATGCCTTCACTAATGCGGGTGGGCATCATCCAATCCACCAAGGACCCAAACAGAACAAAAAGGTGGAGGGAGGGTGAATCTGCTCTCTGCTTGAGCTGGGACATCCATCTTCTCCCGCCCCTGGACATCAGTGCTTCTGGTTTTTGGGCCTTTGGACTCAGATTTGAACTTATGTCATCAGCTCCCCTGGTTCTCAGGTCCAGGGATGCAGCATTCCTGGTTTTCTGCTTGCAGAGGCAAACTATGGGATTTCTCAGCCTCCATCATCACGTGCATCCTTTACTTCCTCATTTGGGGTTATTGAAACACTTTTCAGTATTTGATTTTAATGCATCAATTGTGTTTTTTATTATCTTCCTATACATTTTAAGTGGTTGCTCTAGGCATCTGAGTATACACATTTAACTTTCCAAGGTCTGCTTACAATTGCTGTTTTACGGGGCACATGGCCGGCTCAGTGAGTAAAGTGTGCGACTCTTGATCTCGGGGTTGTGAATTTGAGCACCATGTTGGATGTTGAGATTACTTAAAAATAACATCTTAAAAAAAAAATCACTGTTTTACCATTTTAAGTGGAATGCAGAGGTCTTACCAGCATATGTTCCTTCCCTCTTCCCCATTTATGTTGTAGCTGTTGACTAGAATCAATTACATCTACATACATTGGAAACTCTATCAATGTTAGAACTTTTGCTTTGAACCATCAAATGCATTGTGAGTAATTCAAAAGAGGAAGAATAGCCTATAATGTTTACCCAGATAGTTCCCATTTCTATTACTTTCTCCATTCTTGATGTTCTGGGTTTCCTTCTGATATCATTTCCCTTTTATCTGAAGAGCTTCTGTTAGCAATTCATTTAGAACAGGTCTGCTGGCTACAAATTAGTTTTTCTCCAACTTTGTTTCACCTTCGTTCCTGAAGTATATTTTGCTGGGTATAGAATGCTGCGTTGACAGCTTTTCTTTTACTACTTTAAAAATGTTATTCCATTCCTTTCTGGCCCCCGTGGTTCATCATGAAAAATCCACAGTCATTTGGACTATTGTTCTTCAGTAAGTGATATGTTGTTTTTCCCTGGCTGTTTTCAAGATTTTGTCTTTATTTTTTAGTTTTTAGAAGTTTGATTATGATGTGTCAGGGCATGGATTTCTTCAAGTTTCTCCTGTTTGTGTAACCAAGCCCAAGTTCATCTGCCTGACACAAGGCAAAGGCCAATCAATCACTGAGACATTGAGTATGCAGCAAGGAGGGGGTTTATTCAAGAGGCAGCCAAGTGAGGAGATGGAAGGGCAAGCCTCAAATTTCCCTCCCCAAAGGGGGAGAGTCAGGGATTTTTAAAGGCAAGCAGAAAAGGGTCTCGGTAAAGGAGAAAGAAGCTTCATGCCCCAAAATAAAGGAGGTTAGAGAGTATTATGTGAGGCAAAATAAGTCAGAGAAAGACAAATACCATATGATTTCACTCATATGTGGGATTTAAGAAACAAAACAGGTAAGCATAGAGGGGGGAAAAAAGAGAGAAGGAAACCAGAAAACAGACTCTTTACTATAGAGAATAAACTGAGGGTGTCTGGAGGGGCAGTACGTGGGGGGGTGGGCTAAATGGGTGATGGGTGTTAAGGAGGGCACTTGTTGTGATGAGCACTGGGTATTGTACGTAAGTGCTAAATCACTAAATTCTACATCTGAAACTAATATTACACTGTATGTTAACCAATGAATTTAAATAAAAACTTGGAAAAGAAAAAAAAAAGGCAGTTACTAAGTAGGAGACGTTCATTTCATTTTGCTCTTTCATTTCAAAGAGGTGGCCATTGGTCCTGACTGGTTCTGGCCAGCTCCTTACTGAAAACTTGGGTCTCTGCAAAACTAAGTCAACACTTGGTTATCGGGGTGTCAGGCAAGGATGTTATCTTACAGAAACAGGGTGCCAGACCCATTCTCAGAAAAAGTTGCACCTGTGTTTATCTGCCCCATTAATCCTTTGGTTGCTGGTTTCATTTGGAGTTCACTGAACTTATTGGATCTGTAGGTTTCTGGCTTTTGACAAATCTGGGAAGTTTTCAGCCATTATTTCTTCAAATATTTTTAATGAACTACCCCTCTTCTTCTCTACTTCTGGGACTCTAGTGACATGCTTGTTAGACTTTTAGCATTGTCCCACAGGTCCCTGAGGCTCATGGTTTTTTCCCCCAATGTTTTTCTCTCTGTTGTTCTGATTGGATCACTTTTATTATTCCATCTTCAAGTTAACTGATACTTTTTTCTGTATTCCTATTCTGTTATTGAGCATTAAGTTTTTAATTTTGGTTATTGTATTTTTGGTTCTAAAATAGCACAATAAGTGAATGAATGAATGAATGAATGAATAAATAAATAAATAAATAAATAAATAAATAAATAAATAAATAAATTAGCACATTAGAGGAACAAACAGCGCAGCCAGTGGTAGGAAATGCAGTTGGAGAAGTAGGCCCAGAACTGGCTATTTGGGGCCTTGCAGTTACTAGCAAAGAGTCTAGATTTTATACAAAGAGCAGAAGAAAATCACTAGGGGATTTTAAGGAAATGAACAGAATGATGTGATGTACAATTTTAAAAGACCACCCTAGGGGCGCCTGGGTAGCTCAGTCAGTTAAGTGTCTGCCTTTGGCTTGGGTCATGATCCCAGTGTCCTGGGATTGAGCCCCACATTCAGCCCTCTGCTCAGCAGGGAGTCTGCTTCCCCTTTCCCTCTGCCTGCCGCTCCCCCTTCTGGTACACACTCTCTCTCTCTGTCAAATAAATAAATAAATAAATAAATAAATAAATAAATAAATAAAATCTTTAAAAAATAAAAAATAAAAGACCACTCTAGCACTGCTGGATAATGTATTGATAGAGGGCCAGAGTGGAACCGACAGCCCTGTTAGGAGTATTGTTTTGATCTAGGGGACACTCTGATAGCTTGGACTGGGCAATTGCCTAGAGCTGAGTACTTCCAGCTGGCCATGCACTCTACCCAGAGACAGTCTGAACCTTGGGGGGCGGGGGGGAAATCCAGACCCTCATGCTCTCCAAGGAAACATCTTCTGCCTCCTGTCACCATGGCAACTGTGCTTCATTGCCCGGATTGGTCGCTGTGGTGGTGACATCAGCAGCACTAAGTGACTGATCCCCACAATGAGGACTGGTTGCCATGGTGCTAAAGTCTGCATAAAAGAATCTGCCACTTTTCTCTAAGTCAAGGTCCTTGACTAGCTCTAAAACTATGGGGACATCAGGGGAGGGAAGAGAAGATCAGATATGCGATCCAAGGGGACGCTGGCTGTCAAGCAGTTGCTAAGTCACTATGCCTCAGGACTTGCCCAAATCAGGACTGCTATTAGAGCCTATTATTTATTGGGGGAGAGGGGTTTTGTGTTGCAGATGGGAAGTCTTCCACCACATATACACACAAATTCCAAATCCCATGTTTCCTTACACTTCAGAGCTTTTTAAACTGTTTCCTTCTTGAGCAAAACTTTGTAGCTGATTGAAGCATCCCTGCATTACCAGCTAGAGGGGAAGTTGTAGGACAACCTGCTTCTGGATTTTTAAAGTGGGTTTTTATCAAAACTCCTTCTGTGGGCTTGTCTGGTGGCAGAACAGGTGGGCTCCAACCAGAGCCCCTGGAGTAAAATATGTAGGGGCAGAACAGAGAAGACATTTGGGGTGGTGATGGTGCAGAGGGTAGCCTGGTTTCAGATCCCTTTCTCCTTCCAGACATCATTCATCAGGTGAATGCAAGGCAGCGTAGGGCCACAGCTGAATTGCAATCCTTCCTTATCCCCCCTCCCCCCACCACAATTTCTGGTGATTTTTTCCTCTTGGGAAAGGAACTTCCTCCCCTTGAACTCCAGGTCTAATAGGCCTGAGAACCTGCTTGGTCTTCTGAGGTTATTACTCCCAGCTTTAAGGTGCCTTGCAAGAATAGCAAAAAGAAGTGCCGTAGCAATGCCTACATAAGCTATTATTTTGCTAGCTATTTCCCTGGCAGTTTGAAATCTTAGAAAGGAGAGAGAAGCACTGCCACCTCTGCTCAACTACCCAAAAACCAGTATGTGCCTTTTTCCTATAGCATTATAGATCTCAAAGCAGATTCAGAATCATTTGCTCTTAGGCTTCAAATTATTTCTGTAAACAATTTTCGAATATGTATAACACAAGTCGGTGATAACCAGATAAACCTCTAGTTCCTGGTGTGACAAAATAGCTTGTGTTAGTCTCCTTCTAACATTGAATATATATGCCCTAGACAAAATAAATTGAAAGCACGGAGACCACCCAAAAGCAAGAAAAGCTAGAGGGAATACAATCCTTGAGAAAAGGAAAGTCCACAGATGAATCCTACATTTTAACAGGCTTTCCTCCTAAGGACACTTCACAGTTTCCTGCAGCACATGGGGAAATAGAGCTCAGGCAGAAAGTGGCAGTCTGACCAGCCTCAGAAACACAGGTTGGAGCACAGAAATGCCAGAGCAACTGGAAATTGAGGAAGAAATCTGGGAAACGAGTGAAGTGAACCCAAAATCCACATACAAATTTCCCTCAAATACTTAATTACCTTTTATTTATTTATTTTTAAAGATTTTATTTGTTTATTTGGGAGAGAGAGAATGAGAGAAGCAGGAGGAGTGGCAGAGGGAGAGGGAGAAGCAGACTCTCTGCTGATCAGGGAGCCCGATCTGGGGCTCAATCCCAGGACCCTGGGATCATGACCTGAGCCGAAGGCAGACGCTTAACCCACTGAGCCACCTTCTGGGGCCTTAAACAAAGAAACATTTTCTTGCCTTTTTCAGCTTCTAGACACTGTTTGCATTCTTTGGCTTGTGGCCTCTTCCTGGCATCTCTCCAACTTCTTCCAATGTCACATCTCCCACTACTAACTCTGACCCTCCTGCTTCTCTCTTATAAAGACCTTGTGATTCTATGGCGCACACCTGGAAAATCCAGGCTAATCTCATCTGAGGTTAATCACCTTCTAAGATTAATCACACTGTAAAGTCTCTTTTACCCTATAAAGTAACATATTCATAGGTTCCAGGGACTCTGACATGGACATCTTTAGGGGCCATTATTCAGCCTACCAAAGATATCTGGTATTGTGGTTATGTAGGAAACTATTGTTTATTCTAAGAGAGGCATATTGAATTATTTAAGAGTGAAATGTCATGATGTCTGTAAGTTACTTTTAAATACTTCAAGAGAAAGAAGCAATTTTGACAAAATCTTAATAATTGTTAAGTCTAGCTGATACATATATGTGTTCATTAGATTCTTCTCTTTTTTAATATTTGAGGATTTTCATAATAAATTTGTTAAGCTTAATGAAAAAAATATTGAGGGGGTGCTTGGCTGGCTCAGTAGGTTGAGCATGTGACTCTTGATCTTGAGGTCATGAGTTTGAGCCCCACGTCAGGGGTAGAGATTACTTAAAAATTTTTTTAAATGTAAAAAGAAAATGTTGAAATGCCAGTCTATGGTTTCGAAAGCTCACACACTAACCTATAACTAAACAAGAATGGACGCAAGAGATCAGTTAGCTTGTTAGTGGTTTGAACCAAGGCGATGATAGTGGATGTGGAGAGAAGTGGATGGATGTGCGATATATTTTGCAGGTTGAACTCATGCATGTTGAAGATTTTTAAGAGGTGAGGGTAAAGTAAGCATCAAGGATAATAAAAATAGGCTAATTACATTGAGTGTTTACTGTCCAGTTGCTATTCATATTTAATCCTCATAACAAGCTTATGAGGTAGATACAGTTCGCACCCGCATCTTACATGCAATTCGTTTGTACAACTTTGGGGCTGGGAGTAGAAGCAGTAGTCCTTGGGACCTGGTTTACGTAAAAAAGCGGGTGCCTGGAGGTGAATTGGGATGGCTCTGCGGGCGGTAAAGGGAAGGAGTTGGCTACGCGTCCGCGGGGGCAGGGACGAACCGTGATTGGCCAAGCTGCCAAGGGAGGGTTGTGCAGATCCAGCACACATTGCGGGTGGGAAGCTATGGTCCAGCTCAGCCCCTCTGGCTGCTGTCTCTACTTTCTCTGCAACTTAGGAGGGGGGTGAGCGCGCCGAGCTGGGGAGGATGCAGCACCTGCTGTGGCCTAGGGGCTCCGGGGGGTTCTGGCTGCTCCTCTGCTTCCTGCTGCTGAACAGCCGCCCAGGGGGCTGCAGCGACATTAGTGGCCACGGTCAGGAGGAAATCTTGGGAGGGGGTGCGGGCAGACCAGAGAGTGCTCCTGAGAGAAGTGGATGAGGGGGCCTCAAGGTTAGGAACTCAGGAGGAAAAGGATGTGTTGAGGGACGTGAAAAGAGATCAATGTAGAGAGCGTCTTGTAGAAAGAGACACAGCCTTGAGGTGGGGCTCCGCATATGGGATCTGGACTTAAGAAAAGCGACGGTAAGACGAGTGGGCAGAGGGAAGTAAGCCCCGCCTATGCCGCCATAGGAGAAGTAAGACGCACCGAGGGGCCAAGGAAGAGCTGCCCATAGCTGAGGGATAGTCAGGGGACACGGATTTCTGGACAATAGGAGCAGGGACGCACGGGTACGGGGTCCTGGCTCCAGAGAGAAAGCTGGGCGGAGAAACGAGCTAGGATTTCATCACAAGCCCTCTGAGCCTGGTATCTGCGCTCTGATTTCAGATAAGAAGGGGAATGTTAGGCTGGGGTAAAAGAGAATGGAGGGGGAAAATGTCCATCCTTCCTCTCCCTCCACTCTGAGCCTTCGGGGTAGACCAGCGCTGACATTGTCTGAGCGGCCAGAGACCGACTGCGCAGACTCGAGGATTCCAGTGCCAGGAGCGTGGGGGAAGAGCGCGCAAACTCCTAGTCTGACGCCAACTTTCCCCGCCCGATTCTTGGGTTTAGAGGCCAGTGCCGAGGGCTCGCGAAGAACTGTGGGAAGAGGCCTGGTGGCGGATGACAGGAGAGATGTGTGTGTGGCGGGGGAAGGGGACATTCTTGTAGGGATGCCTCTGCCGCCCAGACGCCTCTTCCAAGCGGGGCGTCGGTCACTCCCTCAGCACCAAGGACAGCGCCAGGAACCCTGTGGGTCTGGCAGAGGGCGTCCAGGTCACCACTTTTACTATCAGTGCAGGAGGGATGCCTCACTAACAATCTCCCTTCCAGAAGAAGCTCTTTTCTTTCTCATGAGGGTGCTGGAGGTTCTGCTCCTTCCGAAAGCCAGGAAATTGGTATGGGAATCCATTTGATTTCGGAGGACCATTCCCTTTTCTTAACGCCTGTCCATAATGACTCATGGTAATTCCACTATATAAAAAATGGGACTCTCTACCAACTCTACCCCATTTACTTGGAATAATGAAGGTGTTGTAGCATTAGGGATTATCCTCTCCCACACTCTATCGTTCCCCTATGCACAGTTAAATAAACTGTGGCTTTCAGGACAAAGATCCAGACACACAAACCCTATGCATACCAATACTTGCTTCCTCAAAGGGTTCTAGGCCTCCTTTCCAATCTCCTCCAGGCTTCCAAGCCTTTGGATGCAGTTCATCTGCTTCCCATGCCTCATTTGTTCACCTGGCTTTCTGAGTCTCTGCTTACTTCATCTTCCACAAGCTGCTCTTTGCTTGTAAGCATGGTTCTTATCTGGAAGTTGGCATCAAAGGCGAATGAGGTTCTGAAGAACAGGGCAGGTGGTGATGGGGGAAGGGAAAATGAAAAGAAGGAGGACTTGAGAGGAGGAAAGGGTCTGGTGAGGGGGATAGAGACCAGGGAACCCAGGGGTAATAGTGGAAAAAAGATGCTTTTCTTCAGCTAGGATTTGAAAGTCTTCTGGCCAAGCTCCTTGCTGATGCCACCATTCTGCCTCTTAGGTGGTCAGAGTCAAGTGGGAGTGGGGCAGCTCTGGCCCCTCCAAGGATTTGCCACTCCAGTCTCCCAGCACTTACAAGTTGTATTCCAGCAGATTGTGCCCCAAGGTGAGTAAGGGCTGGGGAAGAGAGGCTGAGACCTGATCAGAAAAGTTGGAGAGAGTGAGGGGCCGTTTGACCTGAGGATGGGCTTTCTTCTCCAGATGTCTCTACTTGAAACTTTCTTGTCATGCTCACCTCATGGAGAAGGGGGTATGACTGGAATGGGGGTGGAGTTGGATGGGTGGGCTCTTTGCCCTTGAACACTCTGGAAGAGGCCAGCATCCAATTCCTTCTGATGAGTCCCAACCCCTAGTGCTATCTGAGTTTTTCCATAACCAGCAATCCTTAGGTTCTCCGCCAGGAGAACACACACATACCCCTCAGCCTCCAAGTAGGAAGCAGGGTAAATAGCATGACGAATAGATAGGAGGCATGAAAAGGAGTGAAAAATCCCTTGGAGACAGAAGGCTGACCCTTCCTTAGAGCAGAACTTCATGGATGGGGGAAGGGTCAGAAAGGAAATCTACCCTGAGTTCATATCACTGCTGCTACTACTACTGATGTCTAATATGTGTGTGATGCCTTAAAGCAATGGTTCTCAAAGTGCATCAGGACCAGCAGCATCAGCATCACCAGAGAACTTGTTAGAAATGCTCATTCTTGAGCTTCACCCCAGACCCACTGAATCAAAAACTCTGGGTGTGGGGAACAGTAATTTGAGTGGGGTTTTTTGTTTTAAAGATTTTATTTATTTATTTGAGAGAAAGAAAGAGAGCATGAGTGGGCAGGAGGGAGGGTGAGGAAGAAGCAGACTGCCTGCTGAACAGGTAGCCTGACTCAGGGCTCCGTCCCAGGACCCTGAGATCATGACCTGAGCTGAAGGCAGACACTTAACCGACTCAGCCACCCAGGCACCCCTAATTTGTTGGAATTGGAAATTCCAGAATTTGGAAATTCTGATGCACACTAAAGTTTAGGAATCACTGCCTAAGTTTTCTAAGCACTCCTTACACCCCTAATCTCATTTAGTCCTCACAATAGTCTCAAATGAATCAGCAAACAGAATACAATCCTAGTGGAAGGTTTACTATACACCAGGCACTATGCTAAGTAATGTTTCTACACCAGCTCATTTAGTCCTCTGCACAAGTTGTGATTCTTTATCTACTTGAGGGAGAGGGGGATTGCTGGTCTCACTCCAGTTCCTGGAGTGGACCAGTCAGTGTGTCTCAGGTGTCAGTTCACCACATCCTTTTACCCTGCAGGTTTGTTCTGGAAGGATGACATTACCCAGGATGTGAGGGCCCAGAAGCACATCAGCAGATTCCACCCCCAAGATCCATGTCTGAGGCATGGGAAGGCGCCTTTCCCACCAAAACCACTGGGATAAGGTGCGTGAGGCCTATGGCTGGCCCATGCTATCTAGCAGACAGACAGCAGGGAGGGAACAGATGTTAAAACTGCAGGGAAGAGGGGTGCCTGGGTGGCTTAGCTATTAAGTGTCTGCCTTCGGCTCAGGTCATTAACCTGGGGTCCTGGGATCAAGCCCTGCATCGGGCTCCCTGCTCCATGGGAAACCTGCTTCTCCCTCTCCCACTCCCCCTGCTTGTGTTCCTTCTCTCACTGTGTCTCTCTCTGTCAAATAAATAAAATCTTAAAAAAAAAAAAAAACTACAGGGAAGAGCTGCTGGCAGGACTATGAGAGTGATCTATGAGAAGTTCTGTCTGGGATCCACGAAAAACAATGACCAGCCTCTGCAGAGGGAGAGGAGATGGGTGTTAGCAAGTTTAGCTTCCATCTGTCATCCCCGTCTCTTTAGGGGCAAGCAAGAGGAGAAACTTCGACTCCTATTCCCCAAGGTAAGACTTACGTGTCTTCTCAAGAATTTTCAATCCCTGACTTTGGATCCTATCCCTTTCCCTTCTGGAACCCTGTTACCTTTTTCTGCCTTCTTCTTGACTCCTGACTTCCCCTCTCCCAGAGCCCAATGGCCAAAGTGAACAGAGAGCAGTGCTTTACCTCCAAGGTGGACTTGAAGACCCTCAACAAGAGGGGGCCAACCCTGTCAAGGTAAGGGGTTTACTTTTTCTCTGGAGGTTGGAATCACCAACAACGTGTTTAAAAGAGGGAGGCTCCTATGAAGAAGGGAATAGATATTGAGGTGTGAACAGATAAGCTGAAGAAAAGTTCTTTCCTTTCTTAATCAAAGGTTATCCCATCCTCCTTCTCTCACAGAAACACCTGTGGGCATCTGTATGAGAGGTTGGGAGGGTATCAGTATGAGAGGTTGGGAGGGTATCAGTATGAGAGGTTGGGAGGGTATCAGTATGAGAGGTTGGGAGGGTATCTGTATGAGAGGTTGGGAGGGTATCAGTATGAGAGGTTGGGAGGGTATCAGTATGAGAGGTTGGGAGGGCAGATGCTGGGAGCCTCTAAGGATGAGATGATCTAAAGGATTGTGCATAGACACTGAGTCTCAAATAAGCATTGAAAGTGGCCAAATTAAAGCAAATTAAATTAAATTCCTTTTTTTTCTACTCCATGGCCTGGGCAAAGTGACCAGGGCAAGACTCTGGGTTATCTCCTTGAGATGCTTGAACTCTTCAGAATCTAGATTTAAAATACACATCTAGGGGCGCCTGGGTGGCTCAGTCAGTTAAGCATCTGACTCTTGATTTCAGCTCAGGTTATGATCTTAGGGTTGTGGGATTGAGCTCTGCGTTGGGCTCCTCGCTCAGCGTGAAGTCGGCTTGGGACTCTCTCTCCCTCTGCCCCTCCCCCTGCTCACGCTCTAAATAAATAAATAAATAAATAAATAAATAAATAAATAAATAAAATCTTAAAAAAAAAAAAACAAAAACACGCATCTAGCACTCCCATCTATCTTTATAGATGAGACATTGGGGCCCAGGCTGGTCAAGGGTCAGAGCTGCACCACAGGTTCATGGCAGAGCCAAGATTGGACCCAGGTCTCCTGAATCCTAGACATTTTCCTTGCACAGCCCCTGCCCATCCTCTCAGGGACTGTAGTGAGAATAGGGCTATTCCAAACGTCAGACTCCTCCACACTGATGAAAGTCTTTTTTTTTTTGACTAAGACCTAAATTGCAAGAAGGTGGCAACCAGAGGAAGGTATAGGGAGGGGCATCCCAAGCAGAGAGCACTCCAGTGACAAATACCCCGAGGCAGGTATACCATTCACTTTAGAGGAACAGATGGAAAAGTCAGTGGCAGATTAAGTTGGAGAAGTAGGCCCCGGAATGACCATACAGGGGCTCATGGGTCATAGTGAAAAGTTTGGATTTTAAGTGTAGTGACAACTTCACTGGGAAGTTTCAAGGAAAGGGTGACATAATGTGATACACAATTTCAAAAGGCCCCTCTCGTGATACTGGGGTATAATCTCTGTGAGAAAAGCAAGAGTGAAAACTGAGAGCCTGCAAGGAACTCGCACCTCAGGGGGCTTCCAGCTGCTCAGGCTCTCCTAGGAAACCAGTTCTCACTCCATCAAGAGACAGCTGGTCTTCCCAAGCCTGGAGTGGTTGCTGGGTCGAGGCATTTAAAGCTAAGTGACAGACCCACTTGTGAGGGATGGTTGCCATGGTGCTTCTGTGAATGCAAACAAGGTGCTGCCATTTTTCTCCAGCCCAGAGCCCAAGGGAAAAGCATGGGAGGGAGGGTGAACTATTTGTGGGAGCCAAGGGGACAGACAATGGGTGGGCAAAGTCACTGTAGCTTACATAAATCAGGCTCTTATGGAAGCATTTTGTGAAGGAGAGTAGGTAAGGAAGGGGCCACCTCCTCATATACTGATTCCAATCCTTTGTTTCTTTTTATTTTAGGGCTTCTTTGAGCCACCCCCCACTGTGGGCCAAAGCCTTGTTGCTGACTGAGACCTCAGGTGGAACCCCTCTGCCCCAGTGCCCTCCCATTTGCCCTCCAGAGGGGCAGTTCTAGGATGACCCTTTTGATTTCTCTAAGGAGTTATGGAGTTGTATACTTATGCTAATGATCATATAGCTATAAACCTAAGTTTATAGACTTTCTTGGCTGTAAGTTATACTTCAATAATAAATAATAATAACTATGAATTTCTCAAGGTAAAAAATGTAAAAAGGAAATATGAGAAAAGATGTTTCTGAAAAGAAGAAGATGGGATGATTTGTTTTACCTGCTATCAATACTCAGTATGAAACTGTAGTAATTAAGAAAGTGTGGTACTGGGGCACCTGGGTGGCTCGGTCAGTTGGGCATCTGCCTCGGCTCAGGTCATGATCCCGGGGTCCTGGGATTGAGCCCCACATTGGGACCCTTGCTCAGCGGGGAATCTGCTTCTCCCTCTCCCTCTCCCTCTGCCCTCCACCCCACTCGTGCTCTCTCTCTGTCTCTCTCTCAAATGAATAAATAAAATCTTCAAAAAAATAGAAGATAGTATAAGAATAACTTCATGTCCTAATGGTTAGATTTCTTAAAGAGGAAATGAAAGTGCAAAAATAAAGGAAAAGATAGTACAATTGGTACATTAAATTAAGGATATCTATAAACTCTAGGGGCGCCTGGGTGGCTAAATTGGTTAAGCCTCTGACTCTTGATTTCGGCTCAGGTCATGATCTCAGGGTCATGAGATTGAGCCCCACATTGAGCCCCACATTGGGCTCCATGCTTGGCGGGGAGTCTGCTTGGGATTCTCTCTCTCCCTCTGCCCTTCCCCATGCTTGTGCACACACTCTTTCTCTAAAATAAAAAATAAATCTTTTTAAAAAAGAATATGTATAAACACAACTGAAGTAAGACAGTTTTAGGATATACTATTATCTCTGCCATGTGAATGCAAACTTCTTCCAGCTATCTTCCCTGATAAAAATGGAAAATAAAGAATTTTCTAAGTCAGTGTTGTTCAGTAGAAATATAATTTATAATTATATATGTAATTTAAAATTTTCAAAAAAAAATAAAAATTTCTAGTAGTCACATTTTTTAAAAAGTAAAAAAGAACAAGGCTCTACCAAGTCTCCTGTTCTCTGTAAAAGCATGGCTTGGAAAGATGTTTTTTACTTTGATGTCCCACAGAAAATCACACTGGTCCATTATCTGTTGTTGTTGTTGTTGTTGTTGTCATTTTTCTTTTTAAATAGGCCTTTATTACAAATTTAAAATCTAGGGAAGCTCCTTTTCCCTCTACCCAAAGAGTTCATAAATATACACATTGGAGCAAGTTCTTCATTGAAAGGTAACATTTATGAATTTGTAGAAGATGATATCCATGGACACCATGCAGCTTCTGATACACAGTGCAATCTTCAGACAACCACCATGCCAAGATCAGCAAGGTTGCCTCACCATCTAGAATTTATAGGTTAAGCCTCACCCTTAATGGGAAAGGATAAAATGTATGTGGTCCAAAGGGGGAAAACTATACCTACAAGACTCGGGATGAGTCCCCACATTTTCCATTTGAGGTGATACTGACTTTTCCTGTCCCACTGGCCTTTGGGATGTTTCCCCATGTGTATGACTATTATTCTTTATCTCTTTTTGCACAAAGATGAATAAAAACTTTCTTTGATTATAGTATGATATTGGGAGGTAACCAGTGATACTTATATTTGCTGGGTCATAAGCGATTGAACTTTCAATGAGAATACCCCATGGGAGCCCTTCAGCTTTGATTCCACAAGAAGAGAGAGGGTAAAGGAACTCAAAGAAATCCAACAGCCATCGGGTTGTAGGACAGCCGGTTCCCAGGTATATTTCATAATGTGGGGGTTGCTGGTAATGCAAATAAGGCTTTTGTTTAATTCTGACCTGAACCAGTGCTCATCACAGTTTACAAACACATCCTCAAAACGATAAATCAACACAGAAAGCATGAGGAGCCCTCCAAACAAGTCAAAGACCCTCATCATTTCAGATCTCAACCTGAGACATCAGAGGAAACAGGAAATCACACTGGTCCATTATTTTGATGATATTGTGGCAACTGAATATGGTGGGCAGAATAGCATGCACCCTAGATGTCATAAGACACATGCATGGAAGAAGAATGTCAAGAAAGTTCAAAGTCCTGCCACATTAATGATGTTTATAGGGCCCAATTATCTGTTGCATGTTGAGATTCCCTCTCAAAAGTGAGACAAATTAATTAACCTTGAACATCTACCACAATAAAAAAAGAGATAATACTCTTTAGGGAAGAATGAGCCTCTTTGGCATTTGAGGCAACGTGAAACACATTTAAATGTGCTACTCTGACCCATTTTCCAGTAACCCAACAGGCTTTTAGTATGTCCTGAAGCAAGGAAACATTCTGCAGGAATTCCAGGTTGTAATGCAAGCTGTCCTTTCACTTGATAATTATGACCAGTGGTCTCAGTAGCATTGAAAGTGTCTGTCCCAGACCGTAATGTCATATGAATCCTCTGGCAAGCCCCAGTAAGATTATTATAGTGTAGATCCCTAGGATTTTAAAGGAAGATGGTGCCCTTTTAGGCCATCAGCTATTCTCCATATGAAGAGCAGCTTAATTTCCTACCAGGCCATGGTATACTGAACACCTGACCATGGGACAACCATGCATTGGCATGCATTGGGTATTATCCAATCCACTAAACCATAACATTGGAGGTTAAATGGAAATGGTGTATATGAGACTGGGCCCAAGAAGATCTGGATGGAACAAGTTGCATGAGAAAGTAGCTTCCTTGCTTCACTGCCTTTCCCACAACCTTATTATGGCCTTATGGGAATTCTCTATGACCAGCGAACAGACTGGGGGGAAAGCACAGAGCCAATTTATAGACATTTGCACAAAATGCAGGCATCAGCTGGAAGTGGAAGGGCGCTACATTACAGCACTATTCAGAAATGTCTGTGGATTACATCGATGAAGAGCAATCCCCTCTGTGGGAAGTTTTGTTGGTAGATCTGGTGGTCCACTTGGAATTGAAGAAGAAAAGAAATGAGGTATTTGTCTATACCAATAACAATATTCATGACTAACAGGTTGGTTGGTTGATCTGGGGTTTGAATAGAACAAGATAAGAAAATCTGTGGCAAGAAAGTCTGAGAAGGATCACTTGGGATGAACACAGAGTGTGAAGATAGTCATGGTTTCCTATGTAAATAACTATGAGAAGACATAGACTATGGAAAAGCTTGTCAGTAATCAGGTTATGAAATGACCAATTCTGTGGATATCAGTCATCCTCTTTATCCAGCCAGTCTGGTGTTTTCTTAATGGACCCACATATCAATGGACATGGTGGCAGGAAATGAAGCTATGCATGGGCTTACCAACGTGAATTTTCCTCCTCATGAATGATATGGTTATAGCCACCCCTGAATACCAATTTGCCAGCAACAGAGGATAATACTGAGCTTCCAATATGGCACACCTGGTGACAGATTTTTATTTTGAACCTCTTTTACCATGAAAAAAGGCAGCAAATTATATCCTGGATATGGATTTGCCCTTTCTGTCCACAATACTTCTGACAATACTCATTCACCATTAGTGAACTTACAGAGTGGTTGTTTTATTCATCTCCAAGAGTTTTGGAACCAAAGGGTAAAGGTCAGAGTGGCCCCCTCACTCTTATACCTCAAAATCTCTGAAGAAATCTTTGCTTCCCACCTCCTGAATGATGAGTTTGCAGGTGCTAGTGCCCAAGAGGGGAACACTTACACCACAGTGATAGAGTTGAATTGGAAGCTGAGACTACCACATGGGTTCCTCATGCCACTGAACCTATAAACAGATATGGGTATCACTATATTAGCCACAGTGATTGACTCCAATTACCAGGGAGAAGTTGAGTTGCTGCTACAAAATAAGGGCAAAAAAAAAAAAAAAAGGTTATTACTGGAGCCAGAGGAATTAACCTGGGCTCTTTGTATTCTTCTTCCCAGTAGTACTGGTTCAATAAAAAACTGTAGAAACCAAACAAAGCCAGGAACATCAAAGATTCAGATCCTGCAAAAATAAAGATGGGGCTCAAACCACCAGTTCAAAAATCCAATCCAGTCAAGGTGCTGACCACAGTAAAAAAGCCACAAAATGAGTGGGAGCATAAGGAAGTTGTAACTGTCAGTTTAAGCCTCAGGATCCCCTACAGGAAAGGGATTGTAGCAGCTGTGTTTACAATAACTTGGCACAGAAGCTTCTTTTTTTCTCCCATTTCTCTTTCCTGCTACTTTCTATCAAGAACAATGGCACTGCACTATGTTTTAGGTTTCATAAGAGAGTGTACCTGAATTAAGGGATGTGTGTGTCACTTGTCATAAGAGTACAGGGTTTTCATTCAAATAAAGGACAAGAGTAGAAGCTAAGATTAAGCTAGATATTCCGCATTTTCCCTGCTCTATGGCCCCAGGTCAATGTCTATGAACTGTATCAACTGTACGTCCTTGCTCACTGGCTTATAGTTGGATTTGGCCAATAGAAGTTATTGGCAAGATATCAGGGTCCAAAGAGGGAGAAAATTCAGGGTATGCATTCCTCTGGCTCCCTCCCTGACTGGCTGTGAGTTGACAAAGGTCTATATTTCTTTACCTGTCCATACATTTATAAACAGTTCTATAATTAAACTCTTTGGATTTACTTTGATTGAGTGTACCATGGTTTCTGGCTGAGTTCAAGGCATCAGACTATACAAATGTGAAGAGAAAATTAGTAAACTGGACTGTAGTTCAAAAGAAAATATCCAAAATGAAGTACAGAGAGACAAAAGAATGGAAAATACAAAGTATAAGGTAGAACCATAAAAGATATCACATGACAGTCTAATATATATTTACTTGGAGTTCCAGAAAGAAGGGAACGAGAAAATGGGGGTAGAATCAATATTTAAGGAGACAATGTCTGAGAATGTCTGAGAATGCCTCAAAATTGCTGAAAGACATCAAGCCATGTATTCAAGAAGCTCTTTGAATCTCAAGGAGAATAAAAGAAAATAAATGTCTCTCTAATGACAGCCTAGTAAAATATTGACAATCAAAGACAGGTTACCTACAAAAGAGTAACAATTATACTGACAGATGATTTCTCAAAAAGAGAAAGAGAGAGGGGGGAAAAGGGGATCAAAAGCAGATACCCAGATACCTCAAGTTTACCGCTAGGATCTGCTCTCTACTTGTCTTCACCCTATTTCCTCTCCCAACAAGCTAACTTCTATGGACTACTTCAATGAGCTCCCTCTTCCTCTGGATCCTTTTAGGTTAGGACAATGGGAATACCTAGGAGAGATCAGAGGGAAGGAATGAAAAGGATGAGAAAAGGGTGTGTTTTTCCGCCCATCTTCCTCCCTTTAAAGTTGTTACAGGCTGTCTGCTCCCCCTGGCACACATGTGCAACAGGAAACATGTACAATGGTATACATACTTACACTACTCATGATAAACCAATACTGGGGATAATCCAAAATCTATATATCTTCACTTTTCTTTACAGTTTCATAACCTAACCATGCATCCTTAGGTTATAAAACTGTAAAGAAAAGCAAAGAGGGGCGCCTCGGTGGCTCAGTCGTTAAGCGTCTGCCTTCGGCTCAGGTCATGATCCCAGAGTCCTGGGATCGAGCCCCGCATCGGGTTCCCTGCTCTGCAGGCAAGCCTGCTTCTCCCTCTCCCACTCCCTCTGCTTGTGTTCCCTCTCTCGCTGTGTCTGTCTCTGTCAAATAAATAAATACAAATCTTTAAAAAAATAAAAAAATTTAAAAAATTAAAAAAAAAAGAAAAGAAATAGGGTCAAAAAAAGAATGAATAATGGCCACCTTTGGGGGATGCCTGGATGACTCAGTCAGTTAAGCATCTGCCTTTGGCTCAGGTCCTGATCCCAGGGTCCTGAGATAGAGCTTGCGTCAGCCTCTCTGCTCAGCGGGGAGTCTGCTTCTGCCTGCCACTCCTCCTGCTTGTGCTCTGTCAAATAAATAAATAAAATCTTTAAAAAATAATGGTTACCCTTGGGAAGAGGTACTGACTGGGGGATATGATAAGGTTTCCAAGGTGCTAGAAATGTTCTATTTCTTGACCTGGACTACATGGGTGTTCACCTTGTGCTAATTTATTGAGTTGTTCATTTTTGTTTTATGCATTTTTCTGTTTGTTTTATTTCACAATATACAAAGTTTTTAAAAAGGAAATAAAGGAGTGAGGTGATAAAGATGGCAGGAGGGGAGTGCCTGGATGGCTCAGTCAGCTGAGTGTCCAATTCTTGGTTTTGGCTCAGGTCACGATCTCAGGGTCCTAGGATCAAGCCCCACATTGGGCTCGTGCTCGGTGGGGAGTCTGCTTGAGGATTCCCTCCCTCTCCTTCTGCTTCTCCCCACCCCCATTTGTGCTCGCTCTCTCGCTCTCTCTCTCTCTCTCAAAGAAATAGGAGAAAATAAATAAATAAATCTTAAAAAAATAGATGGCAGGAGAAATTGTGGAAGGTGCAGAGAATTCCCTGAGTATATTTTATTATATAGTTTTGATTTCTGAAAAATGTAAATATTTTACATATTAAAAAAATAAAATTATATATAAAGTAAAAAAACTAAAATTGAGAACAAACTGAAACAAACAAACCAAATTATATATCAAGTTGGTAAAAATGACTACACAAACAAAAGAACCATTTCAAATGACTTTAGAATGCAGTATTTTGATGGTATACCCTAAGGGATTATATTCCAAGGAAAAAATGACTACCACACATCTTAAACGTCTTTATTGTTTTATTAGTAGGGTAATATTTGCATTATTATTTGTAAATTATTGTATTTATATTGTACGATTACACACATAAGTGATTATATTAATGTCATAAGAAACCAAAGTTTTCAGTGTAAGAATAAAGAGATACGGGGATGCCCGGGTGGCTCAGATGGTTGGGCATCTGCCTTCAGCTCCGGTCGTGATCCCAGGTATTGGGCTCCTGGCTCAGCGGGGAGCCTGCTTCTCCCTCTGCCTCTGCCTCTCCCCCTGCTCATGCTCTCTCTCTCTATCTCTGTGTGTCTCAAATGAATAAATAAAATCTTTTTTAAAAAGTTTTTAAAAAAGAATAAAGAGATACGAGTACAAAATCAAAAGAGCTCAGTAAAAATCACAGTTAAATTTTAGTTGGAAATATGTGTGTGAATGTGTGTGTATCTTAATATTCTAGTTCTGTGCACTGAAAGAGCCTATAAGCAATGTCATCTCAGTTTCTATTATCACCCTTAAATCCCAGACTGTGATCTCTAAGGTCAGTCCTTACTAAAAGCTACCTAGTCTCTTGGAAGAATGGTTGCTTCCATGTCTAGGGCAGGGGGAAAAAAAGATGAACCTGGTACATCTTGGAGTGATAGAAAGCAAGAGAACTGTCAGTGATTAGTAGGATTTTTTTTTTAAGATTTTTACTCATTTGTTTGATAGAGAGAGACACAGCGAGAGAGGGAACACAAGCAGGGGGAGTGGGAGAGGGAGAAGCAGGCTCGCTGCTGAGCCCGACGTGGGGCTTGATCCCAGGAGCTGGGATCATGACCTGAGCCGAAGACAGATGACTGAGCTACCCAGGCGCCTCTAATGGGATGTTTCAAAAGGACCCCAGAGCCAGTTTAAAGGAGCTTTCACTGACTTATTCTGAGGCAATTTGAATATAAAAAAAATAATTACTGCAATTGATTGATACACATTGAATATTTGAAAATCCATTCTTCCATAGTAATGATCAAACAAGAAACGTCATTGAAATATTTTTTAAAAATTTATTTGTCACAGTTGGAGGGAACTACTATACCTAAATTCATTACGCTGCAAATTGGTAAACCAAAAAAATAAGAATATATGCTACCTTTCCAGTTGGAACTGTATTTCAGGGTAAATAACCCCAGCTGATGAAGAAAGCTCTTCTTTATAAAATAATATCAGCTAATAAATGTTAAAGGAATGACAGAATTAGAAAAGTCACCATTTTGCAGCCTCTAATGAAATAATTTAGTCGAGGACCATCAAGGAAGAGCAAATCCATTAGGTGAAAAGTTAATGGGAACTAAATATTTTCACAGTGCCAAAATATCACCCCATGGATTACATATTAGTCACAAGAGGGAAACATAAGTTTACATACAGTGATCTGTCTTTACCTTAAACCAGTGACCAATTTTAGCATCACTAATAGCAGGACAGGCAGACATTACCCATTTCCTGAAATGACACAATTGGAGGCATAAGCATCACCTATAAAGCATTTTGCTTAAAAAATGTTTAACCTGATTCAACCAAGACTTTAGATATAACTTCTAGTTTACAGAAAATGCAAGGAACATACAGGATAGACACAGGGGAAATACAGAGAAATCTATCATGAGGAAACTATCAGACAAATTCAGAAGATGGGGAGTTGTAAAGAAAAACTAACCTAGTCTATTCAACAAGACAATGTCAAAAATGGGGGGGGTTGTCTATATTAATTTAAATAGAATTAAGAAACATAACCACATGCAATGGTGGTCTTTGACTCCTATTATTTTTACCCCTATTTTGAGCAAAACAGATGGAAAAAGGCATTTTTTTGAATCAATTTGAGAATTTGAATATAAATTGAGCACTAAATGATATTAGAGAGTTACTGTAAATTTTGTTAGATGGGCATTTGGATTATGTGGGATTATGTGGATTATGCCAGTGCAGTCATTGTTCTAAGTGATCCACATGAGTTTAACTCGTGTAATCCCCACAACCACCTTGTGAGGTAGGAGTTATTAGCACATCTCTTTTACAGATTAGGAATTTGGGCGCAGAGAGGTTAAGCAACTTGCCCAAAGTTCTACTCCTAGTAGGTGGCATTGCTAGAACTGGAATCCAGGCACACATGCATAACCATCCCTGCTGTTAAGGATGATACCAGTACCATCGATCGAGAGGCGTAACAGTACCTATTCTACTCACCTTTATGCTCATTTTAGGACTTAGACTCACATATATTTCCTGGCCCCCACCCAACTGTACCCCTTTTCTCCAACCTTGGGATTGGGTGATAGAGGTGGTAGGTAGTCCTTGGGGAGAAACATTATGTCAAAAGGGGGTGGGGCCAAGTGGGAAATCTAGTGAAGCGCCTACTATTTGGTGGAGAAGAGCTGCGGGTACGCACCTCCGTAAAACAGAGCTCTTACGTCACGTATGACGCAAATAAGCGTAAGAGCCGGGGGTGGAGATGCCGTCACCACCCGCCCAGGGTTGGCCGAGTTGCCGCGAGAGGGGCGTAGAGACCCCGCCTCGTAGGTGGGTGGGGAGTGGCAGGCCCCGCCTCGGCCCCTGTGGCTGGCTCCGGCCGGCGTCGCTGCGGTTGTGGCAGGGGAGCGAGCGCGCCGAGCCCGGAAAGATGCGGCGCCCGCGGCGGCCTGGGGGTCCCGGGGGATCCGGGGGTCTCCGGGTGCTCCTCTGCCTCCTGCTGCTGAGCAGCCGCCCGGGAGGCTGCAGCGCCATTAGTGCCCACGGTCAGGAGGAAATGCGGGGGGTGGGGTGGGGTGGGGGCTGGAGTGTGGTGCCGGGAGCAAAATTCGGTGGGGGGTGGGGGAGGGGTGTCACGAAGGTAGGAAGCTCAGGTAGAATATGTGTCTGGAGTAGGGTAGGGGGAAGCACTGGGAGGTGAGGAAGATGAGAGGGCGTCTGAGAGGAAAGGGGCGTAGGCCTGGAGGTGGGGCTGGGAATACGGGGGCGGGACCTAAGAGAAGCAGGCTCAGGGCAAGATTGCTGGTTTAGGAGGAGGAATAGGGGTGCATATGGACAGAAGAATTTAGACACTGGCTACAAGACCACGGGAGAAGTCTCGCTGAGGCGCCAAAGAAGTGGTGACGCGCTAAGGGATTGGGGGTGGGAAGTAGGGATAGGAAGAGGGAGTCCTGACGTCCAGGCAGTAGGAGTTGGAGCCACGAGCGTGGGGGTCCCAGCTCCCAGGAGAGGATCAGGCCGAAGGAGGGGCCAGGGTTTCTCTTTAAGCTTAGAGAGGCAGATTGCTGCGATCTGATCTCCAATAAGAGGAGGACGGCTAGGGGAGGCGGCAAAAGAGGGTGAAGAGAAGGGTCTTTTCCTGTCCCCTTCCCCACAGCCAAGCCGGTGCTGACTCACATCTGAGCGGACAGAGACAGTCAGCGCTGACTCATGGGCCGGGGGAGGGTGGGGTGGTGGGGCGCGTGGGGGAAGGGGCGCAGCCTCATCGTCTGACACCCTCCTTCCCCACCTGGCTTGGAGGCCAATGCAAGGTACTTCCCGTGGCCCTTTGGGTTGGTAGGGTGGCAAGTGAAGTCTGGAACGGCGGAGGGGTCAGGTCTTGTGGAGACTCCTGACCCTAGCACCCTTCCCTCCCCCATAACTGCTTCCAGGCTAGGTGGCCCTCGGCGGGGCCCAACTCAGAGCTTCAGCACCGCGGACAGCGCTAGCGGCTCTGGGGCCACTGACTGCAGGGATGGTGTGGGGAGCATTGCTTTAGAGACACCCCACCCATACCCCTTTCCCACACGGAGGGAAGGTGTGCTAGGGTTTCCATCTCTTTTGAGTCCCAGCGCATCGTAGTTAGAATGCTTTTGGAGATTTGGGGAGGAAAGTCCCATTTTCCTCAGAATTTGGCCAAAAATTCCCCCCATAGTAATTCTATGAGAGTAGAAGTATATGATCCTCCACTACCCCCTGCACCTGGAAGCCTTATCCCCATCACTCAGTTAAGCAAACTGAGGCTTTTAGGGAAAGGATTCAGACTCTCAGATCCTTAAAATCCAAAGCCAGATCCTGTGCTTCCTTCTCTTAAGAATTCTAGGCCTCTTCCCTACTTTCCTCCCAGCTTAAAGCCTTTCTTAGAATGAAAGAATGGACCCCATCTGTTTCCCCCTTTCCCAGCCTGTCCATCCTCTGACCATTCTATGTGTGTGGGTGTCTGAGCCTCTGCTCGCTTTTCCCTCTACAGGCTGTCTGTTTGACCGCAGACTCTGCTCTCACCTTGAAGTCTGTATTCAGGGTGAGTGAGGCCCAGGCATAGGATTTACAAGACAGGGGACACAAACAAGAAAGAAGTGTGCGGGAGGCCTGGAAGGGGGAAGGGATACCAGTCCAGTCTTGGGGAGAAGAGAGAATGGCCTGAAGGAGCAGAGTTCTCTGAAGCCAAGAGAGGAGATGGAGAGAGTGATGCCCATTTGCAACTTGGACTTTGGAAAGCCTCTTGTCCAAGCACCCTGCTGACACCACTTTTGTGCTCTTAGATGGCTTGTTTGGACAGTGCCAGGTGGGAGTGGGGCAGGCCCGGCCCCTTTTGCAAGTCACCTCTCCAGTTCTTCAGCGCTTACAAAGTGTGCTCCGACAGCTCATGTCCCAAGGTGAGGTCTAGCTGTACTGAAGGAAAGACACTGGGGCTTCATTAGATAAGGGTGGGGAAGTGAGGGGCCACCTGACTCAAGAACTTCTCTTCATGAAACATTCTTATCACACCTACTTCTAGAGCCTCACCTTTCCAGACCTTGCTGGAGAAGGGGGCAAGACAGGAGTCTTGGGCTGTTCACCATAGAGATGGGCTATTCACACTTGGACTCTTTGGAGGAGTCTAGAGGAGGCCTTCACAGAAGGAGCCACTGCAAGAGGCCAGTGTCCATCTCCTTAGGACGAGCCCACTCCCTGAAACTGTCTGAGTGCTCCAGAACCATGAATTCTGGAGTCCTCAGCTGGGAGAACACCCCTCCCATCAAATTCACTCATTCAACAACTTTTGTTGAATACTTACTATGTGGCAAGCTTAGTTTTAGGTGTTTGGGATGTATCAGGGAATAAAACAGACAAAGATCTCTGTCTACTGGGGCTTACATTTTTGGGGGGTAAGGGGAATACAATATATAAATTAGAAAATATATGGTATATTATAAGGTGGTAAGTGCCATAGGGGGGAAATAAAACAAATCTTACAGCATGATAAAGGGATCAGAAATGGTGGGGTAGGAAGCTTCAGTATCAAATTGAGTGGTCAAGGTAGACCTTATTGAGACTATGAAATTTGAACAAAGACATCAAGGAAGTGGAGGTGTTTTCCAGAAGGTTATCTGGGGGCAATGTTTCAACCTGATCAAAGAGCTAGAAAAGCTTTTACTAAAGCAGGAGCATGGGGCACCTGGGTGGCTCAGTCGTTAAGCGTCTGCCTTCGGCTCAGGTCATGATCCCAGGGTCCTGGGATCGAGTCCCACATCGGGCTCCCTGCTCAGCGGGAAGCCTGCTTCTCCCTCTCCCACTCCCCCTGCTTGTGTTCCCTCTCTCACGGTCTCTCTCTGTCAAATAAATAAATAAAATCTTAAAAAAAAAAAAAAAAAGCAGGAGCATGAATTTGAGGAATACCATGGAGAGCACCTCCATGGTCTGGCTGTAGAGGATTGATAGAGAGGGAAAGTGGAAGGTGTTGGGGGAAGGGATGCAGATCATCATAGGGACTTATAAGAGAATGTATGGATGGATGTCGTCTTTACTCTGAATAAAAGAGGAACCCATGACAAGGTTTTGAGCATAGGGGTGCATAAACTCACCTTTACTTTATTTTATTTTATTTTTTAAAGATTTTATTTAGGGACACCTGGGTGGCTCAGTCAGTTAAGCGTCTGCCTTCAGCTCAGGTCATGATCCCAGAATCCTGGGATCAAGTCCCACATCGGACTCCTTGCTTAGCAGGAAGCCTGCTTCTCCCACTGCCTGCCTCTCCCCCTGCTTATGCTCACTTGCTCTCTCTCTCTCTCTCTCTGACAAATAAATAAATAAAATCTTTAAAAAAATAAAGATTTTGGGGCGCCTGGGTGGCTCAGTTGGTTGGGCGACTGCCTTCGGCTCGGGTCATGATCCTGGAGTCTCGGGATCGAGTCCCACATCGGGCTCCCTGCTCGGCAGGGAGTCTGCTTCTCCCTCTGACCCTCTTCCCTCTCGTGCTATCTCTCATTCTCTCTCAAATAAATAAATAAAATCTTTAAAAATATATATATATAAAAAAATAAAGATTTTATTTATTTGTTTGTTTGTTTGTTTATTTGTCAGAGAGAGGGAACACAAGCAGGGGGAGTGGGAGAGGGAGAAGCAGGCTTCCCGCCGAGCAGGGACCCCAAAGCAGGGCTCGATCCCAGGACCCTGGAATCATGACCTGAGCCAAAGGCAGATGCTTAACTGACTGAACCACCCAGGCACCCCTCACCTCTACTTTAAAAGGATCATGCTTGTTCTTGTTGAGAATAGACGGAAGGGAGTCAAGGGTAGAAGCAGGGAGATCGTGAAAAGCTACCACAATAACTCATGTAAGGGATGAATGTGGCATGGATCAGGTGGTTGCAGGGAGGTAGAAAGGAATGACAGAATTCTGCATGTATTTTAAAGGCAGTAAGCATGATTTCATGAAATATTGGACAATGCTGTGAAAGAAAGGGAAGTGTCGAAGATGACACCAGATTTTACTGCCTGAATAATTGGGTAAATGGAGATGTCATTAACTATGCAAAAGGATCAACCTGGGGAGGAGTGTTCAGTTTTGAATATACTGAATTTAAGGTGTTCATTCACATAGAGTGGGAAATTGAGAGTATGAGATTGGATTTTGAAAGAGAGATGGAGGATTCTGGAGTGGAGATAGGAAATTAGAATTCTTTGGCATATTAATGACAATTAAACCCATGAGGTAGATGAGATAAGCAAACGATTTAGTGTATATGAAGAAGAAGCCTAGAGAATTACAATATTAAGAGGACCAGGACAAGGAGAGGAACCAACAAGGGAGACTGAGAAGGGGGAGCCAAGGAGGTAGGAGGAAAAACAAGAATGTTCAGTGTCCTAGAAATCAAATGGAAGTGTATCGCAAAGGAAGGACTGATCAGCAGTGTCAAATAACGATGGTATATGAAGTAAGATGAGATCAGAGAATTGGCCACTGGCTTTAGATAAGCAGAAGTCCCTGGTGATTTGGATGAAAATATTTTGGTAGAATAGGTGGGAATAAAATCCTGAATAGAGTGGATTAAGAGGGAAGGAGAGAAAAGAACTGGATACAGCCAGTAGAGATAACACTTTCAAGGAGTCTTGCTGCAAAGAAAAGGAAAGAAATGGAGGGATCACTGGAGAGGAATGTGGGGTCATGCAGTAACTTTTTAAGATGAAAGGAAATTCCATCATGTTTGTATGCTAAAGGGAATAATTCAGTAGAGAACAGAGGAAAATGATCATGTAGGAAATAAGGGGAAATTGCGGAGAAGATGTTCTTGAGTAGGTAGTAAGAGATGAAATCCAGTGCTCAAGTGGAGGAATTGGCCTCTGATAGGATGAGTTATCTAATGTTCAGAGGCAAGAAGGCAGGTATGGATGCTAGTTAATCTTAGAATATGAGTTAGGAGCAGTACAGGCTATTAACTCAGAAGCAGGAAAGAAGAAATGGGGGTGGAGAGTGGGAGATTATGCCTTTAGAATAGGTAACTGACCTTCCATGAGAGCAGTTTCATGAAAGGAAAGAGTCCGACAGGAGATCTGCACCAGCATAAGATGATTGATGGTGGTGGTGAAGGTTTAAAATGTGTATAGTGCTTTAGAATTTTGTTAGCACTTTCATTTCTCTGATTGCACTTGATCTTCACAATAGCCCCACAAAGTATGTATTATTCCCACTTTACAAAGAAAAGTAAGTTTCAGTATCAACAAAAAGGATAGAAATAATAATGATGATGATGATGATGATAAGAGCAGCTCTTTAAAGTTCACTATGTGACGGGTACTAGTCTTACCATGTTATATTGGGTTATTTTAATTATCACAATCTTAGGAGGTATAAACCCCCATTTTACAGATGAGAGAATTGAGGCTCAGACAAGTTCAGCAATTTGCCCAAAGTTGCACAATGAGTAAATGGCAGAGGATTCAAACTTAGTCTCACTGATGGCTCCAAAATCTGTACCCGAGTGTGGGAAGAGGGCAGCTCAGACCACCCACCAGGTCTCTGGACCACCTCCACTGCCCCTCTGCTCTGCCAAACTCAGTACACTGCAGGATAGAGAGTGCGGTTTTGATTTCCACTGGTCCCTGTTACTGGGCCCTCAGACTGTCCCAAGCCAACCTCACCCTATCCTGTCCCCTGGCAGGACTGTCCTGGCACGATGACCTCACCCAGTATGTGATCTCCCAGGAGATGGAACGCATCCCCAGGCTTCACCCCCCAGAGCCCCGTCCAAGGGACAGGTAGGCATCCTTTCTCAATAGCTCTAGCAAGGCAAGGCTGGTGGGTCTGTGGTCCTGTCTTGATGGACAGAGGGAAAGGGGAGGGAAAGGGGCACGAAGGTCAGCAGCCTCAGGCACGGGTAAAAGGTTCAGGAGTGGTCATCTGACATGTTCACATACTCAGTATGAGCTGAGCTCACCACCAGGGATCCAGCAAAACAGCGGGGGAAAAAAAGTTTTGAAAAACTTGGACATTTCATAATTTGAAAGAAGCATCAAGGGAGTCAGCATGGGACAAATGAGAATTTTGTCATATGGATAATGTTGAATGTTCCATTTCATTACTATGTGGAAGTGTATGTGGAAAGACCATCATCCTTCTGTGGTTAGGGCCTCTGAAGGCATTGTTCAGACCCTACAAGCAGAGGAAAGTCAATGAGGGCCATGGGGCTCCAATGATGATAGCAGGATGAAAAAGGCAGAGTGGGGTAGAAGGGCAGAGTTTGTGGGGGGGTGGGGGGGAGTACTGTATCTTTGAACTGAATGCTTGAACACACACTTGGAGAGCCAGGTGTGGGGATATGAATACAGGAGGAACAGGGCAAACTGCAGCCACTGTTTATCTATGGAGGTACCTGGCTGCCTTCTCCTGCACCCATTCTCTCCTCCATTCCTTGTCTCACACATCCCTAACCTCCCCTGCTGTGTTTCAGGGACCTAGGCATGCTTCCCAGGGAGAGAATGACCTGTGCCCAGGCTTGGCCCTCTGGCCCTTCCCCATGCTACTCTCTTCCCCTGAGCCTATCTCATTTCTTAAGAGGTCATGGTTACTCCAAACTGCTGAGCCTGTCTGGTCCCACCATCGCTGCCCCCTGTAGGCTCTGTATGCCCTTGCCCCACACAACCAACACACACATGTCCACTTTGCTTTCTTCCCCAGATCTGGCTTGGTGCCCAGGAGACCTGGTCCCGCTGGGGAGCTGCTCTTACAGGGCATCCCTACTGGCTCCACCCCTGCAGCCCAGCACCGGCTTCCTCAACCTCCAGTGGGTGGGGGTGGAGCTGGGGCGGGCTCTCCACTCTCCCCTCTGCAGGCTGAGCTGCTGCCCCCTCTCTTGGAGCACCTGCTGCTACCCCCGCAGGCCCCCCACCCTGCTCTGAGTTATGAACCTGCCCTGCTGCAGCCCTACCTGTTCCATCAGGTGAGCCTTAAACACTGCCCCCCCAACACCTATCCCTGAGCCCTGATATCTGCTCTTATCCGGATCTCTTGTTTCCCCACAGTTTGGCTCCCGCGATGGCTCCCGGGGCTCAGAGAGCTCGCCAGGGATGATCAGCGTCGGCCCCCTACCCAAGGCTGAACCTTCTACCCTCTTCAGCAGAACTGCCTCCAAGGGCATGTTTGGGGCTCCCTCTGACCACTCTTATGGGGACCCTCCAGGGCCTTCACCTGGTCAACTTTTCCAGGAGTCAGGGCTTCTCTACCTGGCCCAGGAGCTGCCAGCGCCCAGTAGGGCCAGGGCACCAAGGCTTCCGGAGCAAGGGGACAGCAGCCGGGCACAGGACTCCTCAGAGGGCTATGAGGAGGAAGGGCTAGAAGGTCACAGGGAGAAACCTCCTTCTCCAGCAGAGCTGCCAGGTATCAGAGTTCTCAGCACCGTTCCCTTCCTGTGGGGGCTGCATCCGCGGGCTCCTTCCTAATGACCCATGCATTTGTTAATTCGTCCTTAAAGTCATTCATATATTTAACTAATGTCTCCTGACAACGCGATCTATGCCAGGCACTAGGTAGGCAGTGGGGACACCCCGAGGGGTGGAGATAACATAACTCTTCTGCAGCTGGAGAGTCAAGATGTCCATGGTGGGCCTGAAGTTTGGTCTTGGCCCTAAGAAGGCCATTCCCCCAAAGTGTGGGCAAGGGCTGGAAGGTGGAGGGCATCAGTGTCCTGGGGTTTGAGAAGAAGCTTTTAAGTGTGCTAGTACCCTCCCACCCCCAAATGCCTCCCACAAGTTCATCTCGCCGCCACCATCTCGCCATAAGCTCTGTGTCTGGCTCCCAGCAGACGTGACTCTCCAGAGACTGGCAGCTGTGCTTGCGGGCTATGGGGTGGAGCTGCGTCAGCTGACCCCTGAGCAGCTCTCCACCCTCTCAACCCTGCTGCAGCTGCTGCCCAAGGGCGCAGGACGAAATCTGGGTGAGTGTCCAGACAGAGAGACCAGCAACCACCAGCAACATGATGGCCCCTTGCCCCAACTCTCAAGCCCACATGGAGCAGCCTAGAGGGGAAGGTCAGGGGGCAGAGAAGGGAGCTCTTTTGAGACACGAGCACAGGGTCATTGCCTGCCAGGGGCAGGAAGCAAGGGAGTGGGGTGGTGAGCTGAGTTAGAGCGGAAAAGAACTGGAGGGGCGGGGAGTAATGGAAGAATAAGCCAACAGGGGGTATGAGCCGGGATCAGGAGGCACCAAGGAACGTGGGTGGATGATAACAGCCTCTAAGGAAGGAAGTGGCCAATGCCAAGTGAAGCCAGTAATTGATGGGTAAGGGGAGGACTGGACAAAGAATAGTTTTGAGACGTGTGGCCAATAACTCTGGAAGGAGCTGATAAAACAATTATGAGGTAGAAGCAAACAGGCATGAGACCATGCTTAGGATGAGACCAAAGGCAGGGCTGGGTCACTGACTGAGGAAAAAGAGGCCACAGCAGATGCAACAGGCTCAGGGTCGCTGGCCCTTTCTGCTACCTGTGTTGTATGGACCTTCACCTTGGCCCTTTGCCCAGAGTCTTGTTTTTCCTGTCTCTACAGGAGGGGTTGTAAATGTTGGAACTGACATCAAGAAAGTGAGTTTGTGGCACCTCCCTGACCCATAGTGCCCCTAGCAGCAAACCCCCTTGTCAAAATCTAAACCTCAGCATTGGGACCCAGATCTATATCTTCCAACCCTCCTCATTTGTGGGGGAGCCAGGGCCCAGAGCCTGCAAATCCTTGCCTTAAGATCTCACCTCAACTTGATGGCAGAGCTGGGTCTAGAAGCTGGAGTTCTCAATTTGCTACTTTTTTCACTGCAGTCGTTTCAGACCCTGCTCTGAGTATCCCTAGGTGAAGAGGGGAGTCACATGCAGGCTCCTGGCCCCCCTGGAGCCTGAAGAGCTCTATCTTTCTCACGCGTTCGACTTCTGAGATTTTGTGGCTAAACAGAAGTCTAAGAACCATTACCTGCCTGTTCATGTCTCCTAACACCACCTTCCCTCACTCCAGAGGTTCTCCTCACTCCAGTTCCATCTTGGGGATCATTACTGATCATGTTGCATTCATTCAATCCTTTATTCATTCATTCATTCATCCACCTGACGCACTTTTCTGGGTGACCTCTCTGTGCCCATTGCTTCCCTGGGCCCTGGGGGGGGGTGTAAAAAGAAACAAGTCCCAAGGTCCTCTTTAGGGACCTCAGAGTCCCTAAGATGTGGACCCCCAACCCCCATCCCCTCTATCATCCGGAGACCACACCTCTATCCTCTCTTCCAAACAGACAACCGAGGAGCAGGTGCAGCGTGGAAGCACGGCGGAGCCTCCACCCCCCACACCCTCCCTGCCTGGATACCCCACTGCCAGTCCCACTTCCAATAAAGCCCAGCAGGTGCTGAGCTCTGGATCCTCCGAGTCCCCCAGAGCTGCAAGCCACCTTGTCACACCTGTCCTGCTGGAGAAGAAAAGTCCACCGGGCCAGAGCCAGCCCCCAGTGGTGAGGCGGCCGGCAGCTCAGCCATCAGCAGAGGAGTATGGCTACATTGTCACTGACCAGAAGTAAGGGCTTCAGCCGGGGCAAGCCTTCCAGTCCCCTCCATCGGCCCCCCTGGGGAGGGGGTGTTGCGTGGGTTGGCCTGCCTGGCAAGAAGCAGAGAGCAGAAATCCAGATGTGAAGTGGACAGAGGTGGGCTCCTCTGTACCCCAGGAGGTAGTTTGTTTCAAGAAAGTGGCCAAGAGGATCCCCACTTTCCTTCCTCTCCCTGCTCTCCACCTTCAGGCCCCTGAGTCTGGCGGCAGGAGTCAAGCTGCTGGAGATCCTAGCTGAGCATGTGCATGTGTCCTCTGGCAGCTTCATCAACATCAGGTGGGGCTGGTATCTAGCTGGGGCAGCCAGGATCTAGAAGGTAGCTGGAGGGGAGAGGTGGCTGGAGGGGCTCAGGGAAGGAAGGGAAGACAAAGTCTTGGGTAAGTGGCCAAGGTGGGGTCAGAGATGCTCCCAGCTGCATTGAAGGTGCCCCCCCACACACACACATCCAGCATTTCCCTCAAACATCCCTGTAAGGCATGTCTGATCAGCCCCAGCTTATCCTCTCGTGGGGAGAGGACCAGAGCTGGCCTCTCTGTTACAGTCTGGGGTCTGTGGTGGGTGAGGCAGTAATGTAGCTCCTGTTTGGCAGTGTGGTGGGACCGGCCCTCACCTTCCGCATCCGACACAATGAACAGAACCTGTCTTTGGCTGATGTGACCCAGCAAGCTGGTAAATACTTCCTGGTCCCAGCCCCAGCCTTAGTAGGACATACCCAGGCCTGTGGCTGATGCCCCCCTTGAAATATTCCCAACACACACGGGCCCTGCCTGCCACCAAGCATAGCATGACGTGGAGTGGAGCCCACATGGAGCTGGAGAGAGTCTGACCCACAGCTTCCCTGCAGGGCTGGTGAAGTCGGAACTGGAAGCACAGACAGGGCTCCAGATCTTGCAGACAGGAGTGGGACAGGTATGAGCTAACCGAAGAATCAGCTGAAACCCCAGAGGGCTGACATTATCCACAAGAGATGGGGGCAAACTTGGCAGGAAAACCAGAGCTGAAACTTCATGTACCTGGCTGGCCCGCAGGCTTTGCCAAAGCAGCCCTCCCCTTGCAGTTCACTTTCTGGCCAGCAGATGGCCCCAGTGGCTGCTCCTCCTCCTTCCTTTCCCTCCCTCCCTCCCTCCCTCCCCCCCCCTCTCCCCC
>NW_027397064.1:16940135-16943078 GCF_003265705.2 Callorhinus ursinus
CTCCCTCCCTCCCTCCCTCTCCCCCCTCCTCCTCCTCAAGGGCAGGACCAGTCTTCCATAGGAAGGCCTCCTGCTTGGAAGAACCACCTGAGGTGTCCATAGCCTTCGGCCGCAAAGTTCTAAGTTCCAAGGGAAAACCCTATGCAGTAAGGACATTAAACTCAAAATATATTTCTATTCTGCATCCAACACTGATGCCTCACATTCTACTATTCAATTCCTTGCGACTCTCCAAACTCCTCTACATTCATTTTTTAAACGCAAAACTCCTAGTGAGGGTCATCCACTAAGTTTCAGGCAGTGCGGTGTGGTTGAGTTGGTCCGATGGGGATGGAGAAGGAGGATCTTGGGTCTTTCTGAGCCCTTCTGCCTGTGCCACCATACCCTTGCCCTCCCAGCTTTGCCCTCGGAGATACCCTAGCAGGGAGCGTGGCATGGGGGGGGACGGGGGTTGAGGAACAGCTCCTAAATCTCCACTGCCACTGCCCCCCTTGATTCTAGCCTTGTTCCCACAGAGGGAGGAGGCAGCTGCAGTCCTTCCCCGACCAGCCCACAGCACCTCTCCCATGCGCTCAGTGCTGCTCACTCTGGTGGCCCTGGCAGGCGTGGCCGGGCTGCTGGTGGCTCTGGCAGTGGCTTTGTGTGTGCGGCAGCATGCACGGCAGCGGGACAAGGAGCGCCTGGCAGCCCTGGGGCCTGAGGGGGCCCATGGTGACACTACCTTTGAGTACCAGGTGTGTGGCCCCGAAAGCTTGTAGATGAGAGGGAATGGAAGGGGCTTGGGAGTCTGGGTCTCACATAGGGTGAGGGTGGGGTGTTGGATGGGGAGTGAGCACCCA
Source organism: Callorhinus ursinus (assembly GCF_003265705.2). Classification (NCBI taxonomy): domain Eukaryota; kingdom Metazoa; phylum Chordata; class Mammalia; order Carnivora; family Otariidae; genus Callorhinus; species Callorhinus ursinus. Next base: position 16,940,975 of record NW_027397064.1, read on the forward strand.
TGCCTGGGAATACCCGGGCTGGGCCTACAGAAACCCAAGCAGGGGTGTTGCGGGGACATTTTGAATGGACGGGAATTGGGAACAGATGCTTCCTAAGGTTCTTTCCAGGGCCACATTTCTGGGACTCCACTCTCATCTCTGAGGTTGTCAGAGGCACCACCCAAACAGAATAGCCTTGAAAAGAATGAGGACCAGGGCAGCGGAGCCTCCCCCAGAGGAGAGGGGTTTCATACAGAATCCATCAGGGATGAGCCTAGAATGGAGCCCAGGACAATGTTGAAAGGGCTTTAGGGGCCCTGGAGCCCTGCCTGATCTTTCTCCTGCAGGACCTGTGCCGCCAGCACATGGCCACAAAGTCCCTGTTCAGCCGGGCAGAGGGTCCGCCGGAGCCTTCCCGCGTGAGCAGCGTGTCCTCCCAGTTTAGTGACGCGGCCCAGGCCAGCCCCAGCTCCCACAGCAGCACACCGTCCTGGTGCGAGGAGCCCGCCCAGGCCAACATGGACATCTCCACGGGACACATGATCCTGGTCAGGACAGGGCCGGGGCCCAGAGGGGGTGAAGGGATGCTTCTAGCTTCTAGGATGCTAGAAGAGGCAGGGCCGGCGGCGTGGGCCAGAGCCAGGCTGTGGTGTCACTGCAGGCGTACATGGAGGACCACCTGCGGAACCGGGGCCGCCTGGCCAAGGAGTGGCAGGCCCTGTGTGCCTACCAGGCAGAGCCCAACACCTGTGCCACAGCCCAGGGGGAGGGCAACGTCAAAAAGAACCGCCACCCCGACTTCCTGCCCTGTGAGTGAGTCCTGCTGGTCAACCTGGCCCAGCCCTCTCTCTGCTGGGAGCCCTGGAGGGCTTGGGGGGAAGGGCTGGGCTCCTGGCTCAGGCCAAGTGGCAGAGGTACCAGGACCCCAATAACTGGAGGGGCATCTGAGGTGGGATGTGGGGTCTGTGCAGATGATCACGCTCGCATCAAGCTGAAGGTGGAGAGCAGCCCTTCTCGGAGTGATTACATCAATGCCAGCCCCATTGTAAGTGGCCCTGGCTCCAGCCCCCTCCTCCGCCCCATCTTTATCCTGCCTGCATAAACTCCATTTCCTTCTGGTCACCATCTGCTCCACCTGACGCCCTGGAATTATGGGGCCTGATATCCTGGTGTGGAAATGGGGGTTTCTCAAGCTCTCCCAGCCCGCTCCCTCCGACCAAGCCTCTCCACTGTAGCATTTCCCACTCTGACTCATGATGTGTCTTCCCTGCCCCAGATTGAGCACGACCCTCGGATGCCAGCCTACATAGCCACACAGGGCCCGCTGTCCCATACCATTGCAGACTTCTGGCAGGTGAGTTCTTGGAAGGAGGGCTTCTCCAGGGACCAGTGGTCTTTGAGGGCAGCCGGAGAGGTTAGAATGGCGTCTCTGTCCCTAGATGGTGTGGGAGAGTGGCTGTACCGTCATCGTCATGCTGACCCCACTGGTGGAGGATGGTGTCAAGCAGTGTGACCGCTATTGGCCAGATGAGGGGTCCTCCCTCTACCACGTATATGAGGTCAGCAAGACCCCATGGCCGGGGGACGATGGGAATGGAGACAGTGGACGGTGAACCATTCATACATGTATGAATGCATATGCACACACGCACACACACACACACGTACTATACATTTACATGTGTGTGTCCAGCCAGGGCCAGAAAGCATTTGTAGGGACCTATGATGAAAGGTACAGAAATAAAACTATAAAACCACCAAAACTGAGGTCAGAAGCTAGAAGCTGAGAGTATATGAGACGGGGAAGAGAAGTAAAACCAAAGACCAACATTTAAGACCTACGTTAATCTAGCCTCACTTAGCTCTGAGTTTCCAAAGCCAAGAAAGAAATAACCATCAGTCACGTATAGAATAGAAACAAACTTTTTCATTAGGAGAGAAGATGAGGGGGGCGGGGGACTGGGGAGAGGCAAAGCCGAGGAAAGAGGAACAGATTCCTGACACATGGAAGGTGACCCCCCCTGTAAAGCAGGAGACACTAAGAGAAAACGGAAGCTTCTCATTACTGGGGGAGCACTGGATAGTTTTTTATCATCCGATGAGCACTCAGCGGTCTTTTTTTTTT